>NW_015548336.1:634682-645486 GCF_001515605.1 Sinocyclocheilus anshuiensis
TTGGATGTACTGTAGGGCTTATTGTATCAACCATAATTTTAGTAACATGCATTTCTGATGTTGAATAAACACAATTAGGGCTCATTTGAACTGACTAGTTAGAAAAGTAGTCTAGCGAGTTACTGTTAACTTAAGATCATGCAGACGAGAAACAATAGCTTGCATATTCTATTGTCATATTTATGCAGGTCAAGAAACGAGTTTTGATTTGTATGTGAAACTCTGAAAGAGCTCAGCCATATGACAGTTTGCATATAACATACTTTGTGTATGTGCTGTAAAGCAGTCCAACTGTTTTCTCGTCTGCGTAATCAAATATGTGTCCTTTGCAGGTAACCATAAAAAGTAAGCAGAGACAGAGGATTTTTCTTCCTTCTGTCACCATGCAAGTCTGAGACAGAGAGAGAGAGAATTAAAGAAAGGACATCGACAGACTTGGAATGTGATCAGTCATCTTACAGTGAGAAGCGAGGGGTAATTATCGTCTTCCTTCTGTCACCATGCAAGTCTGAGACAGAGAGAGAGAGAATTAAAGAAAGGACATCGACAGACTTGTAATGTGATCAGTCATCTTACAGTGAGAAGCGAGGGGTAATTATCGGTGGAATACAGCAAACTGTCCTGTCAGCAGATTCACACACACTAATCAAGAGATCGACACAACAGTTGTGCTTCAACAACAAGTGGCCTTCGGCCGGCAGTCCCCACCTGCCGAGCGACCATCACGCTCTCGGCTTGGCTAATGAACGTTTGAATGTAATTAAAGAGCAGTATCTCTGAAATTAGGCCTGCCATAGCATTAATTACACAATTACTGACAACAGCGACTCAATCGGTCGGCGGGAGGGAGAGGGGAGGGAGGGAGGCTGGCTGGGTGTTTGAACTTTGGACGCAGCTTTGATTCATAGTCTAGGCTTTGTGGAAATATCGCCTTTGCCAAGTTCATTTGTAAAGGCCAGCATATTTGGGAAGAGACAATCAGGCTGACCTTTTCCTGAAACAATCCCAGCTTTTGCTCAGTCTTTGTCTTTCTCGCCATGGCTGAAGTCTTTTGTGTTGTTCTTATATTTCTCTCTCTGCGGTTTGTGCTAACTGAGGGCCGTAGCGTTCGATTAATCAACTCTAATAGAGTAAATGCACATCAGTATTGTTGTTGGCACCAATGGATGTTTTTGTCTTCTCTCATTTACCGTAGATTCCTCTCAAATTAGCTCACTTAAAACAGAAGGGAAGGCAGGGTCTTGTTCAATCATGGCAGTTAGCTTTTAATCATCTTTTTTGCATAGCGAGCGCTGCCATGTAATGAGCTTCTATCTGGACTGTTTGCAGTAGAGTCACATATCTCCGCCATCATCTCTCTCTGTCTGGATGAGCCAGTCCACACTCTGGAGTGCTGTCTTTGTGCAGGACTGTAGTGTCACGGCTCTGTAAAGAGGAAGACCATATCTCCAGTCACCCAGCCAGCCTGGAGCGGTCCTGTGGCAGCACCTCATCAGTTGGGATGGCAACTCTGCTTACAAACCTTCCCCACACTTTTTTGGAAAGGTCAAAGGAAAGCAGAGTGAACAGGTTGAAACACTGGAGGTGAGGTGTTCATTAAATTTGCAGTAATATTATGGGCTGAACCTTCACTCTTCCAGCTATGGATGTCATAATACCAAAAATTCATTAGTCAAGCAATATTTCATGTTTCTCAATACTAATTTTGATACCACATTAAAACTATTTTATATTTTATTTTATTTATTCTTTTTAATGTTTTTGTTTAAGCATTTCATATTTATAAATATTTATTTATCAATTTAACATATAATTTATTTTGATTGAATTTTTTTTTTTTTTTACTTTTATTTAATTTTGTTTGTATGTAAAAATATGTATTTTTTTCATTGTAGTACCCTAACAGTTATGTTATAGTATGCTATTATAATACTGATATTTTGAATTCACTTTAATGTTCACAACAGTGAACTAGTTCGTATTTTAATTTGTTTTAGTAATAGTGTTGTGTGTTATCTTTATTATTATTATTTTTACCTTTCTATTCTAGATTTATTTTTTGTTTACTTGTTGTAGTAATTTTACTACTTAAAAATGAATTTTGCCATGGCAAAGAACTGAAATAAATAAGTTTAAGTTTTTCATGTAATATTTATGTTTTATGAATCTGATATTTATTTTAATTACTGAAAATCTAGTTAACAATCACAACACTGGTATCGAATGCTCCCATAGCACTTGCACTTTTTGCATCCCAAGTTCCCAGTTTTCAAAGTCTTAATGGCATTCATATTGAAAAAACTTCATGACACAAGACACTTCCACCCACGTCTCCTTGACTGTCTCGCATTAGCCAGACTTGTCCAGTCAGCTGTCTGCTTAAGCCCAGCTTCAGGTGAGAGAATCCTCCTCACCTCTTTACAGCTCCGTACCTCAGATGCTGTATTTATTACAGCCTTTTTATGGGACCTTTAAAAATTCCCTGATGAATTTTGGAGGCTTATGAAAACACTCTCAGCCGACTATTAATATGGTTTTGGTGGGAAACTCCCACCACCGTCTCCCCACGGGAGTGTGAGGAAGTACTTTACAATTCCTTCTCATTCTGCTTCTCTCTGAGACTTTTTCAGAGAGGTTTTAGATGTTCAACGTTGTGCTTGTCAAACCCATTTGGCCAACATGCAACAAACATATAACTACATAGATCTGTTCATGAATTAGCTATGATTCTTGGAATGTTTTACATGTTTTTGGGCTTTAAAAAAAACAGTTCATACAGTATGCTCAAAGCATCGTTTTGATACCTAAAATAGATTTTCGTACCAGTTAACCCTTTCCTAGTTGTATTTCAGACTTTGGACTTGAGTCTCGGCCCTGTTGAAATAGGTCAGCTGATGGCCCATTTTCCCCCTACTACTCCAGAAGTGAACAGAAGGTGAGCGTCAGTTAAAGTGGTGGGAGGGGCCCAGGGGATGAGTGACAGGCCCATGGGAGCTGTCCTTAGTATAGAAGTGCTGAAGCAGGGAATTCATCCACATGGCTCAAGAATTCACCAACACAAAGGAGCGTTCCTCCCTCTCTAGTGGCTCCATTGTGAATCTCACCGTACCTAGTTCTGTCTTCCTAATACAACTGGGAACAACATATCAGCCTGGGTGTGTCTGTAACAATGGATGATAACGCTGCTACCATTCTTTGGAAATGAAAGTGTTAGCAGCTGCACTGAGGTATGTTCTCATGTAGTTTCAGACTCACCAGTCCTACCTTGAAGTTTTGGTCTCATACAAGCATTGTTTCATGGCATTCTCATACTATAGCTAATTCAATAACGTGCGAGGTGTTCCGCTGGCAGATCATAAAGCATGAAGAGGGAGAATGAGATTTGGGCTGCATTACGCTAATGTCGTTCTGCGTGGCAGAGGGCTAAGCAGCACTACGTGGCGGCCCGGTATTTGATAAATCAGACTTCCTCTCCCGTCCCCCTCCAACAAGCCTCGGGAATGGCAGCCAGGCAGCTCAGACTAATCAAGTGAATGGAAATGCATGTGTCCAGTTAGCTCTATCTCTCCTCTGTCTTTTCATACAGACTGTGCTTCACCAAAGCTAGCATTGTACTGCTCTTGGAAGAAGAGGTCTTGAACCGCCTTCTGCTCTCCGTTGTGTTTTATCACGCAGCATACTCATGAATTATTCACAGTAGGCTCTTCACAATAAATAAAGCCCGGCCTTACTTTTCCATGCATGACCTCGAGAAGAAAAAAAAAAGTTCACCGGTGGAGTCAGTTATTCTCAGAGCTTCAGAACTTGATGCATTCCTTTGCATGTACAGTACATATGTGACCTGCTACGTCATTTTGAGTCTAACATAAAGCAATCAAAAAGCTAACATAAAGCAATCAAAATTTCAATTGTTTTGCTTATAATCATCGCAAATGACTCAAAATAATAGAGCACATCACATACAGCAGCCACACATGATTACTTGTTCAGTATTGGCAGAACTTTAGGGTTTTTGTCCTTCTGTTTTGGGTGCGCTCGTAAACTGGTGAAACTACCCATATGCAGAAGCAGAAGGCCCTGTCAAGAGGGGTAGAGAGAGAAATATAGAGAGAGCAAAATGAAAGCGGGAAGGAGAGAGCTTGGATCAGCGCACTGTGTTTTGGCTAAAGCCAGATGGCTGGTGCATTAGCTCCAGCACCTCAGCCTGTTCCTCCTGTCCTCTAGCTGTGTTCTCCACAATCAGCATAGAGCTTTATGAGCTGTGCAGAGCTGCTGTTTTATCTACGAGCTGTTTGCATTCAACCTCTGTCCTATCACATTTAACTTTACCTCCACCTCAAAATGCCTCAAAGTGAGAACACTGGGGAATAAGAGCATAAAAATGCATTTAAAGGCTAGCGAAAAAGCACAAATGAATAAAACAGATGCAGAGGCTACACTTTATTGGCTTGCGAGGCGTTTCCAAGCTGCTCCTGTGTGATAGGATTGGACTCAAAAGTGCTGATTTCAAACCACTACACTTTGTGGTATGGCTTCATCACGGTGGTTAGAGGCCTATCTTGGGGCAGCACAGCTTTTCACAGGGAATCCCAGCAGCAAGGCTCTTTGGTACCTGAATCCGCCTCTGGTTCAGCACTTCAGCAGGCCTGGACCATCTGCCTTTAATTGATTGAGCACCTTATCAAGTTGCCTCCATTTCTATTTTAATCTGCATCGGAGAAAATTGTTTCAGTTTAATTAAATTAAAAGAATATCATTAACTTCTTAATGATGATTGATGTATAAATAACAGTAACATTTAGGAAATATCAAACAATTAGGCCTCAGGCAGCTGAATGTGAAATTGTCCTTTTACGTGCGTTTCTGCGAGCGAGATTACTTTTTTCTTAGCGCAATCACAGCAGCTCTGCATCAGCACATCAAAGTAGCACAACATCACCAATTTTATTTTTCATTTTTTCACCTTACTGCTAAATGATAACCCCTTCCACCTACTCTATTCAAGAAGCTGTCAGAAACGCATTTACACACACATACACACATAACCTCCTCACTCACGGCTGTCTTATTTTCTTGTTTTTCCTCCATTGGTGCTAAAACAAATGGCAACAGAGAGGACACAGAAAAAGGCTGAAAAGTTGACATTTAAGTGAAATGGAGCCCAAATGGGCCGGTGGGATACAGTAATGATGCTGGAGAGGCTGGGACTCAAAAAGAAGATTTATGGGCTCCGGGAGGCCATCATATTTTAGCCGTCAATGCACGCTGTGGGTGGTTTATGTGGCCTTGAGGGCTTTTCTGTTGAGCCTATCACTTGAGGCCTTTTGTGACTTACTGACATGCAATGTGTGGCTGCGGACCAGGGCTCTAATAGTCAAACTGTCACCGGCTATACACTTTCACTCGCAGTGTCTATTTTATATGCTGCATTTGTATTGCAACAATTATTGTATGGCTTTTATAAATGCACGGATGGATGGAAACAATGATTCATTGGCTTAAAGAGCCAAAAATTCCAAAATAAAATTTCTGTCATCATTTATTCAGCCTCATGTTGTTCCACACCTGTATGACTTTGTTTCTTCTGGGGAACATAAAATAAGATATTTTAAGTCAACAACAAACAACATTGTTTCATAGTAGAGATTAAAAAAAAAACAATGATCATTTAAGAAAAAACTGAAGAAAGTAAGTCAAAAAGGTTTGAAATGGCATGAAAGTGAGTAAATTATGATATTTTTTCTGTGATCTTTTTTCACTCAGTTCATGTTCACTCCCATCTCTGTTTTTGACTGTTCCCCACTGTGCCAATGGAATAATTGACAAGCCGGAGTGGCCGAGGTGTCTCTGTTCATTTGCCAGGCACTTTGTCTGTTTTAATCATGCCTTTAATTGGCAGTGGAATGGGGATGAATGGCAGTGGAAAGACAGGGAAGGGCTGCAGTGTTGCTTTGTACATCTGAATCTCAGCCCCGGGGATGGGTTGTGATAGAACGGAGGTGTTTGTCAGCTGCTAGATTAGGTAAAACTTCCTGCACTGAAGTCTGAAAGTAGACTTTTGGGCCCACCTCTCGGGGCTTTTGGCAAGGTTTGCACTATTAAATTGTTAATACCAGTTTGGTTTGGCCGGCTGCCTTCCTGTTTTAGTGCTGGCTGGATTCATCAGCATCATCCTTCCAGGTAGTGACTCAAGAAACAAAACATCAGTGAAACACTGTTCCCGAGTCTACAAGGATTAGCTCCTCCAAAAAAAGGAAAAAGAAAATCCTGTCGTTTACTCACCCTCATGTCGTTCCAAACCTAAATGATGTACTTTCTTCCAGTCAACATAACAGGACAAATAAAATGCCTACATGTACACTGAATGAGACAGGGTTTCTTCTAGCTTTGAAAATGTTGCAAAATAGCCATAAAAGTAACATAAACGTAGTCTATGTATATGACTCGAGTGCTGTATTTCAAGCCCCCAAAATTTCACAAAGTTGTTATTTAATCACCAACAAATGACTCATGAATCTGTTCATTTTAGTACATCAGAAACATACAGAGAAACTGGTGTAGTCCGATTCATAAACAAATTACTCTTTTAATGAATCATTCTAAAAGACTCACTAGTTGCTATTGAATCAGTTTAAAGAATCCATCTACAGTATATGCTGTGCACTGTATTACACAAGAAATGCATTTTTAATTTGATCCCTCTTAATTTATAAAAATTATTATCAGTACTTAAATTCAAACAGCAAGTTAATGATTGCAGAATATTCATTTCTGAGCGATCTGTTCATTTAACAGACAGATAGTTATAAAAGAGGACACCTCTACATTCAAGAACCTACTTATTCTGATACACAAAGCACAAGAGTAACTGTGGATGGGGAAAATTAGAAGATTCCAACAGAAATAAATCCAATAAGACATGGAGAGTCAGGGTTTCAGGAATATTACCCTGGTAAATGCAATAACTCAGAAATTAAATATATGAACATCTCATTTCCCATATTTGCCACCTGATTAGTGTCAACAGAAGCAGAGGCATGTCTCTGTAAGTAATAACAGGCAGAAGCAGGGATCCCATTTAAGAGATCATTTCCTGAGAGAATCCTGACACTGCTTTAAATAGCAGCAGGACACAAAAATATGGATTTTCTCTCTGTAAATGATAGCTGGCCCAGTCTCTCCACGGAATCACAGAGAGCCAACAGTGAGAGATATGTAATATCTCAGGACAAAGTTACAATTTCACTGACGGGAAAAAATTACCATAAGAGCAATAGTGATAGAAAGGGAAATGGAATTGGGAAATGACATGAACCAGACTTGAACTCGCCCACATGTGTGGCATAACTGATGTCAACGTATACTAATTGTTCAGCCAATGGACTGACACAAGCATTTGTTCATAATAGACATATTAGTTATCTCTATAATGCTTCTTTTTTTTTTTTTTTTTTTCAAAATAATATTTTGGTAACATGTTTTTTTAACATGTGTTTTAAGAGTTCTTAACTTAATGTTATAGTGTAGTACATTTGTTGTAGTAAAATTTTAATATCCTTTATTTAAAAATAAATAAATAAATACATGTTTACATTTTGATTTGGTCCTGATTAAATGTAAAGACTTGCTTTTTAGGAAAAGTCAGTGAGAATTATTCAGTGACTTGATTTTGATAACTTATAACAAACTTATAACTAATGAGTCTTTTGTGTGATTCATTAAAAGAACCAGTGAGTCATTTGGTCATGAATCAATCTACAATTATTTCATTTCATTTTATTTTATTTTTATTTTGTTTTTTGTTTTGTTTTGCACTACCCAGCTATTTCCACTGTCTTTTTTTTATCTCATCGCATTAAATTCTATGAATGGATGGGCTGCTCTTTACTAACAGGAAGGGAGGCTGTTGGTAGAACTGAATCCACCTACTTATTACCAGGAAGTGTTAACACTGTGTCAACACTGTTTGAAAGATTGTTTCTTTCGCTCATGACTAGCCAAGCTCTCTATCTTTTACCTCCCTGTTTTTCTTCACTTGCCTTTCCTTCTCTCCCACAGAGCGCTAATGTCTCACAGTTTACGTGCAAATTACATTTGTTCCCTAAATTGTTCATCACTGACAGTACAGCCTGCGTGAGAAGGTATGAGTTTGTGCGTCGGTCTGTCGGATATTCTGCGTTGATAGAGGCACGATGCCCTCTTTAAATCAACAAGCACCTAGTGTGTATTCAGCAGGCCAATTAAGAGTCATTCATTTGCTAATGGTGGCCCTGTAGAGGTCTAAACTGCTCCTGAAGGCTAGCCCGCCGACAAGACAGTGCACAAATCTTAGCACAGCACTAACTCAGCGTAGCTCAGCTAAACCCAACATTACTGCCACGCTCTTCCTCTGCCCACTCAGCACATCCACAGCCTTACTTTCCCTAGTAAAAAATCTAATTGAATTTATTATTTCTTGTTTTATGACTTCAGCTGCAAGTTTAATTTGCTCAGTAAAAGGACCCACTCGCTCCCCAACCCAGCGCTGTCTTGTTCTTTGATGCTTTTGTCATGTAGGCAGTAATGCTGATGATCTTTTAAAGATTTCTTTGGTGAATCTATATCATTACCAGACACTCGTTTTGAACCTTTTCAACCCTCTTCACTCACCCAGACAACTGTTTACCATTTGATTGGGGGGGGAAAACATTTCTAGGACATATAAAATGATGGTAACAGTGTGCATGGATTTTTCTCTTTTTTCTTGTTTGAATTCATGTACATACTTAATGAAAATGAGTCATGACTTGAAATCTGGCGTAATTTTAACAATAATCTATGTATGTTTTTTGGATTCTGTGCAAATTATTCACCTTATTGACGTTTTTTATATTGATCAATATTATATCTGAGAAATGTCATGAGAAAAGTGCTGCTTGTTTTAAACAATTGACAAAGGCAAGAGAATGCAAGAATCACATGAACACTCATGAGACAAAAAATGTAAATTAAATCTAGTGGTTTAAACTTGCCAAAACAAAACAATTGTTTCATGTACTAGATTAATGAATGACTGTAAATTGTCTAACTTTCAAGATTGGCCTTGTATTAATCCAACTCACAAAAAAAGATTGTATATGATATAAAAGCTGCTTGACATTCATTACTTGTGTTTCTGAAAGTTGAAAAACAACCACAATGGTCTAACTAAATCTGGTTGTGTTGTCCACATAATGAGTGTTAAATCTTTTGTTGTGTTTCTTTGTTTTTGGAACAATGGGAGATCAGGCTCTTTCACTCATATGTCTTGGCAGTACTGATTTGCAGATGTTGCCTGTAGGCCTCCTGCCTTGGCCCTTTCGTGGACCGCTGCAGGGTGGGGATGAGGACTCCTCTGGCAAACTGACCAGCTCACCCATCTTCCTGGCTCCAGGGCCTGAATCTCTCTGTTAAATCTCACTCATTCTCAGTTCAATCAGGCAGTCTTCCATTGCTCTTGGCTTCACTGCTAGCAATGAAATGGCCACAGCGAGCAACAAACTAACCCTCCGCCCTTGCCAACAGAACACAATAACAAACTAGCTTAAGTCAGACTGTCTTTCTTTTCACAAGGTTTACTTTTCCACTCCCGGATCTTGGTGTAAAAATAGAAATAAACTCATTCGTCATTGTAGGAGAAGCAGCATGTGTGGTGTATATTGAGGAGACTGTGGTGAGATTCTCAGTGTCACCACTGGGTCCTGACAGCGTAGGTGGGCACATAATGGCATACTGTGTGCCAATGCCCAGGGAAATCAACCAACTGGTGGGAAGTTTGAGAATACGCTTCCTGCCACGGGCATTTCCGTTACTTCATTTGATGGTGTGGATGTATAAATAGACTGCGGGTCGTAAACCATGATGACTCGCAGCCAGACACAGTGATAGTAAATTCACGTTGTGACGGTGTCAGGCACAGATGAAATATAATGCAACATGCATTTAGGCATGTTGACACAGTAAACGCATTGGTCCTGAAAGTAACGATACATAAACTTGTATGAAAGTAAAATATAACATGCATGGTCAAAAAGTAACACATTTATTTTTTATAACAAATTTTACATGATTTAAATCAAATTGAATGATAGCATTACCAACACTGATGTAACTGATGCAATTATATAAATTTATATCAACATATAAGAGGAACAAAATCATAATGTATCCTCATATTTTGTGACAGGTGTACTGATGTTTTACTGTACAAGTTATTCAAATAATATGGACAAAAATCTAAATTTTAAACTAAAAAATGCAAATTATATTTTCATAGGCAGTAACGTTTTTTTAAGTCGTTGGAAGGTTTGGCAAAAATTGAATGTGGACCCGGCATAGAAGAATCTAGTAGAAAAAAAATTGAGAAAAAGTTGATACTTTTTGTTAAAAGTGATGGGACGGATAGAAGAGGAAAAGTTTCTTTTTAAAATCAAAGACAAAGGAGTGAAACAGTGGGAGTTGTACAGAGAGAGCTAGTGATTGTGAACGAGATATACTTTTCCTAGCAGGCCCCGTGTTTATGTGTTTTGCTGTAAAGTTCTGTTTTCGGCTATATGGATTACAGGCGTTTTTTTCCCCTCAGGAGTGTTTTATAGTACAGTACTCAATTTGTGCCTCCTTTATCAGTCACAGCGGCTGTGTGTGCTGACATTGTGTTTCAATGGTGTGTGTGCGTGCATGCGCCTTTATATACAGCGGTGGAGTGCAGAGGGACAGGCTTAGTTTTAAACACATGCCCAGCACGTCCGGCCGGCTTCAGTCCAGCAGAGAAAATGAAGAGGAGGTG
>NW_015548336.1:647633-714139 GCF_001515605.1 Sinocyclocheilus anshuiensis
TTCTTTTTAAAATCAAAGACAAAGGAGTGAAACAGTGGGAGTTGTACAGAGAGAGCTAGTGATTGTGAACGAGATATACTTTTCCTAGCAGGCCCCGTGTTTATGTGTTTTGCTGTAAAGTTCTGTTTTCGGCTATATGGATTACAGGCGTTTTTTTCCCCTCAGGAGTGTTTTATAGTACAGTACTCAATTTGTGCCTCCTTTATCAGTCACAGCGGCTGTGTGTGCTGACATTGTGTTTCAATGGTGTGTGTGCGTGCATGCGCCTTTATATACAGAGTGCAGAGGGACAGGCTTAGTTTTAAACACATGCCCAGCACGTCCGGCCGGCTTCAGTCCAGCAGAGAAAATAAAGAGGAGGTGAGACAAAAAGCTTCCCCATGGCTCCAGGCTACAGTTGAAGCAGCCACACAGGAATTCAAAATATCTTTCTTCTCCAAGAGCATCTATTCCTCCACCACCCCTTTCCCTTTTATAGCCTTCAAAACACCCGCAAAACGCACATGGCACGCGCTCAGAGGACTTCTCCCTCCGGACCGGGCGGCACTTTTGCTCTGTTTTCCCCTCCCTTCCTGCGTGAGAAATGATGATGTTGGTTTCCCGTTGTCACCTCGCTGTCCTTTGACTGCTCCCGAATTGCATAGGCTGTGTTGTTGCCTGACGATATATGGGGCAGCTTTAAGGAAATTGTGCTCTGGCACGGGGACCCTGCTGTACAGCAGGCGGAGAATCGTAAGTGTCAGTGATAGACTGGGCGATATAAATAGCTTCGGTGATGGCAGGATAATGCATGGAGCTTTCTCCTTGCCACAGCTCAGGACTGGCAGGGAGACGAAGGGAAAAGCGGGCCATGTATCTTTTTTTCAGGTCACTCCGAAAAGCTCCTTGAGGTGCAGGAAGAGCCCTTGATTAATTATTATCGTCATCATCATCATCCTTAGTGGGAGCATAAATCAGCCAGACGTCAGTGTGGCTGTGGGAGAGGGGGGTGGGGGAGGGTCTGGTGTGCAGGACTTGTAGCCTGTCGAATGGTTGTCAGTTTTTATTGTGTTTGATTTAATACACCTCCTCGTGACAGCCGGCCCCCAGTGATAGATCGAACTCCGTCTTGTCAGAAGAACAGGAGAGGATCTGACTGGTGATGTGCTGGACCAGTGTTTAAAGCGGGGTGCATGCTATAGGATGACAAGGATTTATTTTGTATACCTCACTAAGGAGTGCATGTTTGGCACTCAGCACTTTAGTTTGACTGGATTTTTTTGCCCCAACCTAAAATATTTAAATAATTTAATTCTACATAGGCTACATTCACACAGCAGCAGAATATGGTTGTCAGTCTTGTTTTAGACTGCCAAATACACTTCCATTCACGCACAGTTAAGTTACAAATAAGAGTGATCACCACATTCTCTGTTTCTCTATTTCCCATGTTGTTCCAAACCTGTGTGGAACACAAAATATGATATTTTAAAAGTCAAAGGGATCTGAACAACATTGGACCCCATTGTTCTGCTGAAGAGAGAAAGTCATACAGGTACAGTAAGTAAATAATGACAGAATTTTCATTTTGGGTGAACTATCACCCTGAACTAAGCTGAACTTGCAGTCAGATTTTGAGAGAGTTTGATTAGTCTGTGCTGTGTGAATGGAGCCACACAGGACAACTAGTTTACAACAGTGAAATATGAGCTATATGTGAACTTGTGACGTGATTAGACTCACTTCTTGTATAAGTTGCCATCTCTGATTTATATGTTTTAATTAACAGTTAGACCAAAGAGAAAGTGAATACAGTATATATAGATAAATACAGTATTAGTCTCTTGTGCTCAACAAGGTTGCATTATTCAGTCAAAAATACAGTAAAAACACAAATATTGTGAAAAAGTATTACAATTTAAAAGAACTATTTTCTATTCTGTTTTAAAATGTAATTTATTCTTGTGATGGCAAAGCTGAATCTTTATCAGCCATTACTCCAGTCTTTAGTGTCACACAATCCTTCAGAAATCATTCTAGTCATTTTATTATCAGTGTTGAAAACAGTTGTGCTACTTAATACATTTGTGGAAATAATTATACACTATTTTCTTGATTCTTTGATTAATAGAAAATTCAAAAGAACAGCATTTTTTTAAATTAGACTTTTTGTAACAATGTAATGGTCTGTACTTATAATGTCATTATTTTTTACATTATTAACCGTCACTGTCGTTACAGCTTATTTATACATTTATATTCGTATACAATAATATACAGTTCTATAAAATTTCTAATGTTTTCAGTTGACCTATTTGTAAGTATGGCCACATTGTGATTAGTGAGAGTGGCATTTTGGCAAGTCCATTTGGTTTAAAAAAACAGCATGGACAGACCTTGCTGTACCTTTCCAGATTTATCTGTTTTGAAGTGATTCTCATTTATCCGTTGATTAATCAGTTTACATAGTTTTGTAAGTGGCCTAAATTGTAGGATAAGAAAATCTGAATGAATGAATATTCCCTTCATCAGTTTTCATATCACTTTGCTGCAGTCAACATCTGTGGCAGTGTGACTATGAAGGTGTTAGGCGCATCAGAGGCTGTGTGTGAGAAAGAGAGAGAGACCATTTTTTGCCTCACACTGACTGTTATGAATATATGTACACAGCTGAACCCGCCTGTGGATTTGTCTTTATAAAAACTCTTTGACACGTCGGCTGCGGAACCACTTCATTTATTCCACTTGCGTAGATTAAGGCTGGCATTACTGGTAAGGTCACACCATGAATCATTGTTACCTTGACACCGGAGCTCTGCCGAGCATGGCCGGGCGGGCGGCAGGTCGGGCAAGCGGGAAAGCAAGCGGGCGTCACACCGCAGAGGCTGAGGGGAAATATCCATCAATGCCTCCATTACCTGCTCCCACGCAGGCCAACACAAGGTCTCCTAGTGTGCATCAGGGTGTCAGTGGGAAAAGCTAATAATCGGGAAAGGCCCATTAGCCTCCTCTATAGCCCAGCCAATAAAGAGAGGAGAAAATTAATGCACATCATATAGAGCAGCGGTTCTCAACTGAGTTGCAGGTCTGTTCTTATAGGTTCATGGACAGCGAGGATAAAACATGCTAAATGTGAATAATAAAATGAAACTAGCCATATAATAGTGCATAGTTTGGATAGCAAAACAAATAGGCTTTTTCTAAAAGAGGAGAAAAGAACTCTGGTAGAAACGAGCCAAATAATTCAGACCCGAACACGAAGGTTGCGTGACATGACTTAATTCTTGAAAGCAGTGTGAAAAAAATGACCCAGACTACATTAAATATGGATTCACTTGCAGTGAGGATAAACAGTTTATTTATATTGGCCTAGGATCTTTGCAAATACATTAATGCTAATATATGACTGATTCAAACACAAAGAAACTTTTTTCAGAGGTGACTGTCTGACTCACCACGTGAAGTCTATAGAGGGGATCGTTACTGTACATTGAGGAGGTCATATTGCGTTAGCAGATAAATCTGTGCACTGTAAAAACGATCTGCCATTGTCCCCTCCCCTCCATGTACAGAGCGGGGGGTTTGTCATGACTGATTTGGTAATAAAATGAGAAAGCTGTTGAGTCAGCTATAGTGCTTCCATTCCACCTGCTTCTCTGTCACCCCAGACACACACACACCAGATGTGCTGTTACTGTCCGGTTTTCTGAGACTGTGAGGTTGAGGTTGTTTATATCAGTGTTTTCTTTGTGCTCACCATACAGAATAACACGATTCATGAGTTTTTTTTAGTATTCAACATTGAAAATGGCTATGATCTGAGAATGCTTTGATTAAACATTATTGTGAAGTAGATTAAAATGTGGCACTGAAATAATTTAGGCGTGTTTTTCACTTAAGCTGAAAGAAGTAAGTTGAGTAATTGAGTATTTTTTTATGTGTGCAAATAGAACAAAACATATTGATTAACACAAATTTGGGGTCAGTAAGATTTTATTTTATTTTATTGAAAGAAATTACATTTGTATGCATTTTGGCTGATGCTTTTATCCAAAGTGACTTACATTGCATTCAAGGTGCACATTTTATCAGTTCTTGCTTTCCCTGGGAATTGAAACCACAACCTTGGTGTTGCTAACGCCATGCTCTACTGTGTGAGCTACTGGAAAGCATTAATAATTTTATTCAGCAAGTTAAATTAATAATTCATTAAATCAATGCTTATATTTACCAAGGACACATTAGACTGATCAAAAGAGTCAATAAAAACATTTAGAATGTTACAAAGGTTTCTTATTTCAAATAAATGCTGTTGGATAATAAGAAATGTTTCAAGTGCACCAAATCAACATATTAGAATGATTTCTAAAGTGTCATGTGACACTGAAGACAATTCAGCTTTACTGTCTCAGGAATAATTGTAATAATAATTTACAGTATTACAGTATATTGATCAAGTAATTGCAGCCTTGGTGAGCATAAAAAACTTCTTCCAAAAAAAAAAAAAAAAATTCTACCAACCCCAACTTTTGAAAGGTAGTGCAAGCATGTATATAAAACTTTTGAAAGGTAGTGCAAGCATGTATATATACACACAAATATACATACATTTTATTTGCTTCATATTGTCAAGAATGTAAATAATATAGTCATGATTATTAAACTGTCCAACTTTAATAGGAACTGGGTGTAATTTAATCTGTTTCGGGAATCAAGACTTTTCCCCTTTTTCTTTCATATATTGAGCTCAGTCGCTAATTAAATCAAGCAGAACATCCTTTGATAAAAGTGATGTCAGAGTTCATGTAATCATGATAATGAGTGTTTGCACTAACTGAGCCGGTCTCTTGATTTCCTCTTCATTGATTCGAAACAAGCCTTCCCATTTTCTCTCTCTCTCTCTCAGTCCAGACACCTGTGAGGTGATTTATCCTGTAAACACACACACTTTGCACCTCAGATGAGGCAGAAAGTGGCGCTTAACCCCAGCTGGCTGCACTTTGCTCACATAAACCAGTGCTCGGCGAGTAAACAAGAGTTAGCAAGCCACCCACTGAAATGAATATTGTATACACATAGCTCAGCTAAGTGTTGTTGTTTATGTCAGTGATGGTGTTTATGGCACTAGCAAGGCCTCTTAGCGCAGTTAAGTTTCCACGGCATCCCACTCCAGCCATCAATCCCCCCTCTCTCTCCATCTATCCCCCCGTTCACTTGGGCTAATGCTCAGCGCTCAGCTTTTGCTGCCTACCTCTCTGGTTCCTACTCACCTTCCTTCCTTCCTTCCTTCCTTCCTTCCTTCCTTCCTTCCAGATGGTGCATTTCACAACCTGCTAGGCACGATCAATCAAGCCCAGATGCAGACTGGGCTATTAAGGTCAGTAATGATCGGCCTTTGAGCGTTATGGGCCCGGCTCCTGTTGTAAAGCCATGCATCAAACTCGCCTTTCCCCGCTCTCCTCTCACGCCCCTTAACAAGCCGGCTTAAAATATCGGCCGGCGGATAGGAAATGAAAAGGGTACAACCTTATCTCTCCAAAGACAGGCCACTGTAGCTCTGAGGTGTAATAAAACTACAGGACTTAGCCGTCGCCAGGAGTCATCTCTTTTATAAGCAATATCTTTCAAAGTTCAGCTAAGCGGTGGGCACCGGGTGCTGGATTGCGATGTACTGTATCACATAGTGTGCATTGCTAGAAGCTGCCTCTGATAGCTGGCTCTGCTCCTCTTCCGTCGCACCCTGGGACTCCTGCTTATTACGGCCAGGCCCGCGCGATCCTGCAAGACAATAGAGCGCCTACGGGGACGGTGTGTGTTGTGTATGTATGTGCATATGATGGTACAGCCACAATTGTTTGTGTTTACGTTAGCATTTGTTTGAGGACGTGCCTGTGGGTTTTTCAAAGTTGAAAAATGTTCCTTTGTGCAAAAGATCCACTGCACCTTTAAACGCCAACCGTCTCTCTCGTTCTTCCTCTCTGACGTCTCTCGCTGCTTCACAGACAGCCGTAGCCGCTAGCGTAATTTATGATCCACTCTTCGCAAAAAGCCTCTTACCCAGACTGCAGCTGGAGGATAAATCTCGCTCTCACCCCGGATAAAACGCTCTTGTCGTCCATCACATTTTTCTGACATTTATGCCTGGATATAAACAAGGTATTATTAAGACCTGATCATCAGCCATATGAACACAAAAAGCCGGCATGCCATGAACAGCGCTCTTAATGAATTAACTAATTAATTAATTACGGATCAGAGGGCCACCCTTCTCCGACACGCTCCTGAATAAATAAAGGCCTAGCGGCTCGGTGAGTGATGGCACTGTTTATCTCCTGTCTGGAGTCCAGGTGGTGTGTTCCTCACACCTCTATCAATGCCACCAGCCCCGCTAACGTTTGTAAGCACCACATCAATTGCCCTCTTCATACATTAACTGAGGGTTTCCGCACACGCTTCTGAGGCCCGAATCTTTCAGGAGATCTGCTGTGGTCAATTCGGTACGAATCAGGGTTTCTGTAAAAAACAGAATTGAGCAATTATCTCCCTTTCAATTCATGAGGTGAAATTGGCACCACAAAGAATTGGAATGGCATAAAGTGAATGAATTTCTATTCATTTTAATTCTGCTTCCTTATATTCAAATTTACTATTCTATATCGTAATTTAGAAACTGAGTTGTAATTTAAAAGGCATTCTGAATTCAGTTCTGAATGGCACACATTCCTGGTATACTGTAGGTGTTAGCATTGTTTACATGTTATGAGATGGTTTTAGTGTGAAAGCTACCATAGTTTTATGCCGTATATACTGTACTGTGAAGTGTGGTACAGTATACTAACCGGTTGTAGAATTGGAGTGTGGAGGGATTGAAGGATGAGTGCGGTGTGGTCAGTTACCTTCTCATTGGCCCAGGTTGGGAGTAGTTGCATTAGGCCCATAAAACACAGAGGCACAGGGCAGAAAATTGAGAGCATGATGGCAGTGTCGTTCCTTAGCCTAGGAGGAAGATGAAGCCTCAGCCTAGAGGGAGAGAGTAATCTGGCCTTTCACCAATGCATCCTGGGAGATGTGGTTTTCTCTCAGTTGGCGTCATGGATCTTTTACTGGTTCAGCCACAAAGGATTCGTAGACTTGTTTACAGTATAAACAGTTTGTATCTGAAAACACAATATTTTGGTTTTGACCACAGGGAATCAGTAACTGAGTGGGAAATTTGGGCTGGATAGAGCTTGCAGTGGGACTATAGACTCACGCTTTTATGAAGCACGTCTACTAGTCATGCTCTGTTTCTCTCGTTTTCTCTGTTGCACACCATGCCCACTCACCAGCCTTGTGCCAGTAGCCAACAACATCTTTTCCATAATATCCCCATAACACAAGAGATGCACTCACACTCCTATGTTGTGATGTGTGTTCTTCCTGTCTTATCTGATTATCCTCAAAAAGCACAGCAGATTTTATTGGTACAAAAAAGCTAAATATTATTGTAAGCACACTGCTCTACAGTTTAAAACTCACAATGAGACATGAGTTATGACTTTCAAGGATATTTGTGTTTTACTCTGAAAACACTCAAGCTAATGTTAAAAATAGCTTTCATTCTGGATCCTACAGTAGAGTTGTTTGTGTAGCATGCATGATTCTGTTTATCTATTAGAATTTCTGTTGCATTTGTTTTGCAATTTTGTCATTTCAAACCCCCTGTACTAAACCTAGTGAGCTTCCTTGTTGTCTGCTGCCTACATAAGCATAACATCCTAACCTAAGCATAAATCTTGTTACTGACTCATTTAGAATGCTCTTTATGACATCATCTCCTCACACCTCACTCCTCATGTGAAGCACATGTGAGAGTACGGCTGTGTCCAAAGTAATGTCATGTCAGCGTATGTTCCGTTTTTAATAAGGAACTAAGTTCTCAATCATAAATTAAACATGTTCTATAAGTATGCAAGTAAGATTATATTTTCTTATTTGTTGGAATTGTCATGTGACCATGAAAGTGAGTGCACATTTCAAAAGCTCTTTCAGAAATAGTAAGTTATCCGGGTATTATCATTTAGTGTTTTAAGAATACTGCGTGTTTCAACATACTAATGCTTTGACACACTTTTAGCATACTATAGAATGCTTCAGGAATTAGCATTTTTGCAGTTCTGGTTCCATTTTCCTTTACTTATTTATATTTTTTAAATGCCTGAATAAGGTCTGTGGTAAACAAGCACAAGATATTTTCACGATTTATTCTACCACATTAAAACAACAACTTTTTGTGATTTTATAAAAATGTTTTTTTAAATAGTTGGTTACTGACAAGTGACTACATGGGACTACAAAGGTTGTCAGGGATGTTTTCCACTCATGATGCCTTAAAATACTCACAAAAGATGTAAGCAGATGTGTGCTCAGGTGTGTCAGTGATTTCTGGCCTGCCCACCTCCTCCCCCTCTATCAGAAATGAAGACATTGTTCCTGATGGAATATCAGCAGGAGCTCTTGGCTGCGAGCTGAATTAGGATGGAGGTAGGAGGGAGGCTCTGTGTGTGTGTTATGGAGCTGTGGGGTTATTTGTTGAGCTCACAGTCTCAGGTGTCAGACAGTGTTGAGTGAGTTCTCCGGCCCTGGGCTCTTCCCTCCTATCTCTCTCTCTCTCTCTCCCTCTCTCACACACAAACACACACACTCTCTCAAAGGCCACTTAACTGGCTGGGAGCTGGAGCGTGACCCCTCAGCCAGGCGGCGTGCTAAAAGCCAAGACCTGTAATGATGTGCCTTCCTCCGCTCCAGCAGATCCAGCAGATAGGAGGTGACCTCTACAGTCCGACCTGTCCCTCACACACCCACGTTCTGTCTTCCTTGTCTCTTGACACCCCTCTGGTCTCTCTAATCGGAATGCTGCTATGTCCTTTATGTATTCACTGTCGCCCATATCAGTACTCCTGCCACCACACACTCACAAACATACATACTCTCTCTCTCTCTTCCACTCAGTGTTTCTCGCCAGGCTCTGTGCCGGCAGTGTGTTCACTTCTTCAGTCTTGAGTGGCAAGGTGACATTGCATGTCATATCAGCATTCCATGGCAGTCCCCTTTTCTCTTGAGAGTAATTATTTCTTTCAGAGTGAAAGGTTCAATTTGCTATAAAAGAACAAGAGCCGCAGGTACAGAGAGAGGGAGGTGGAGGACGAGCCATATCTTGGCTGTTTGGTGTGTTCTGGACAGGCTGTTCTCATTGGGGAGTTGAGAGAGAGTTTAGGGTGAGGGCGGGCGGCAGTGCTCGCTGACGTCAGTAGAGTTTCAGGCCAATGGCTCCTGTGCCAGCCCACATTACATCAGCGCTCAGTGACACTGGACTGTGGCAGGGACCGTGAAGAGAATGTGAGTCCAGAGCGAGGTTGTTGTTTTTTTTTTTTTTAGGGAAACAGCTCATCTTGTCAGAAGTAGCCAAATGACCCAGGATCACGCTTTGAGAGAGAAGAATGCTGGAGTCGGTGTGTTCTCACCGCACAGAGAAACAAATGCACTCGTGAATTGGATTCACAAAGAGTGATCATTCGCTAATTATCTTGTCAAACTGTCACCATGCGAAGTCTGCAGTGGTACTTTTAATTCCCTGGTCACACACAGGTCTGTCTGCACATATTTCTAAACTAAAAAGAAGTCTGTGTGTGCTGTATGTGTGCATACAGGTACAAATAGTCTTTCATATTTGAATTTTGATCTCCAGTGCTGTGCTAGATCTGACAAGCAACAACTGTAAGTGTAATCGAACACGCCTCATCTCATGAGCTGTTTTGACGGCACACTTACACTCACATCCGCATGTAAACATGGCGTCGGCGTGGAAGTTCTTCATTGTGAGTTAAAAAGACACAAAGTTTGCAATTTGTAGTACAATATTGACTGTTTTTGCTCAGGTTCGCTGATGAAGTTTCAATCAAAGCCATAGCAGAACTGTTTTGTGTCTCCAAGCAACACAGCGGTGTTTCGATACTGAATGAATCCACGTTTTTGAATAAATCAAGCGAGTCAATGATTCAGTAAACCATTCATAAAGACAGTAGTCACTTGCCTCGTTTTTGAATGAATCAGCCATTTGAATGAATAACTAATGACTCGCTCATTAAAACAGTCATTTACCGTCATCTACTGGTGGTTTGGTTTCATATTTAAAAGTATTGCATTTTTCCCAACATTTTTAACTTGTATGTTCAAAAATATTTAAAACATTAATCTTATAAAATTATGCATTTGAAATTTTGTGATGTAAATGCATTTATGGTACCTCAGCTTCATTAAACAGTCTGTGTAAATACATCTAATGCCACTTCAGATGCAGCTTCTGTTTCCTCTGCAGTGAAAAGATGGAGTTTGTTGATAGTATGCTCACTCTAATGAGAACATTAAAATTTGCAAAAATAAATTACTCCACTGCTCACAAAGAGAAGTATGAACACAGATGACAACCTTGAAACATATGTTGTCTTTTTCCTTTATTTTGTTGTCAGAGTGCACCAGAACGCTTCATTTACATGTTAAATTCTCAAAAAATTTCTTCTGGGGGGGAGGGGATGCCCCCAGACCCCCCTACAGGGGTCATATTCCGAACTATGTCACCTTTTGACCTCTTGTGAGTTTGCACGTATGTATTATGATTATTATTTTTTATGTTGTCATTTACGTTGTTGTTTATTGTTGTTTGTCAAATTGTACAACTCAGCTAAGACTTTTTGTCATGCTTGAAAGTGTTACCTTTTCTTTCTGGAATCATCATTTGCACACAAAATTGATATGATACCACACAAACCCAAGCAAGTCCTTCCGCTAATGTCAGTGTTGTTTTGTCTGGAGTCTGTTGTGTCTTGGCAAAATATGTAATAGGCTGCTCATTCTTCTGAGCGAACTTGAGGTAATCTTGATAGCCAATCATAGCATGAATGCTAAATAGTAAGGTATTTATGTTGCATATCATGTAGACAAGCTGTTATCAACATTATCAAATGCCTCTTTCTCACACACTTTCGTCATCAGTTGCTGCGCTCAGGTTGGTTCTTCTGTCGTGGAGTCAGTCTTGCTTTAGCACACTGTCAAAACTTTGTTGGAAGCTAAGATTCATCACAAAGTCAATTAAACGGTCACTGGTGAGCATGTCACTCTAAGACTGACGATTTTGTCCTACGAGGAAAGAAATCTCCAAGATTTTTCTCAGGTTGCAAAATTGTGGCAAAAACCGCACCGTGTGTGCCAGGCTTTAGAATTCTCCCAGAATCCCCTCCAGTAAATTTCCACAATCTTTTTCTACCCAGAGATTGGTGTGTGAGAGTGTAATTGTGTGTGTGTGTGTGTGTGTGTGTGTGTGTGTGTGTGTGTGTGCGCGAGCGTGCAAAGGTTGGTGATTTTTGGCTCTTAGGTAGGTGCATGTTTGAGATTATAAATTCTTTTTCTGAGAGTTTGTGGGTTTTGGGATTTTAGGAATTCTGCTTGCGGACGGGGTGGGTTTGGGATCAGTTTTTGCCTACCAAATGTTCTCTGCATGGATAGTAACACCTGAAATCACCTGAAAACACCTCAAATCAGTCAGAGAACCAGACATTGGTTTCCATGTGGAAACTGGAAAAAGGTTTCGCTTAGTGTTACGGAATAGAAAATATTAGTCAGTAGAAAGAAATTTATTGTAGAATGTGGTGTTTTTTCACAAGCAGTGCTTTGATGGCTGTAGCAGCAGGGTTGTAAAATTGATGAATTTAAAGATACATCTTTTCAGAGAAAATTTCAGCAATTTTAAGCACAACACTCTGTCAGCACGCTAAAACTCTCTCAGGGAAGTTGTATCTCTTAATTCATCTGCTTCAAAGCACCACCACAAAAAAAATAAAATCTACATAAATGTTGGACATCGCTAATAATTATAAAACAATCTGTATCTCCCCTTCAGTCTGATGCAGCTTTCTCTATTTATTTGAGAGAAATCTGTTTTTCTCTCTACAGCAGATACAAAATTAATGTCTGGAAAAAACAGCATGCTGTAAAACACACTTTAGAATGAACATGGACTATGGACAGAATTTGCATACTTTATCTATCTATCTGGATGGATGGATAGATAGATGGATGGATAGATAGATAGATAGATAGATAGATAGATAGATAGATAGATAGATAGAAGGGCGGCAGTGATCCAGACTAGCTTACTAGGCATTAGAGATGATGCATGTGTTCACTTCACAAAGGGCTGCTCGTTACTGGCTATTTAAATTGCAAATCCTATGTTGGTCACTGAACTATAATCTCCTGACTCTATGAACAATTACCTCCCATCCCACCATCAGATAAATAAGTGCCTCCTCCTAATAAGCCTCTACTATAGGGAACTAATGGCTCCCTCTTGCTCTTTTAATTTCATTCATACCTTAACATGAGAAATTAATTATTAATCATCAGTAAACAACAGTTTAAGATGCTGGCCGCACCATTGTCAGCTAATTGGC
Source organism: Sinocyclocheilus anshuiensis (assembly GCF_001515605.1). Taxonomy (NCBI): domain Eukaryota; kingdom Metazoa; phylum Chordata; class Actinopteri; order Cypriniformes; family Cyprinidae; genus Sinocyclocheilus; species Sinocyclocheilus anshuiensis. Next base: position 660,101 of record NW_015548336.1, read on the forward strand.
TCATTAAGAATAACATTAGGAGGGAGAGAGGCTGTCGACAGGCCCTGCAGGACCCAGTCGATGCAACTCGTGCATGAAGCATTGATCTCCACTGAGCGTCGCCCAACCTGATTAAAACTCAATAAAGCCTTTCGGCTGCTCTCCGATGTACAGAACAGCACCCGTCTGCCCCAGAGTCTCTTCACTTCTTCTCGCCCTGTCCCCCCTCTTGCCCGCTTTAGGTCCTGGGAACAGCTCCTCTGAAGGTTCTGCTTTGGCTGTGAGGCTAAATGGGCCGGTGAAAAGATCAATATGGAGTAAAAGCAGCGTATAAGATACAAAAAATAACCATGGTTGTAAGTACGGAAAGCTTGCTAGTGGTACAGAACGCAGCGTACTACTTCAGTACACAGTGTTGGATAACTCATGCTAGACAAGGACCATCTCCTCCATCTCACACTGGAGAGTGACAGAGTGCTTCAGAAATGCAGTCTGAAATATTCAAAAGTACTGACAGTAAGTTCAGAGTTGAAAAGCTTAGAACTTGGACAGTGGAGGAGGTGCAAAACACGAAGGTTTGTGGGTATATGTGTATGTGGAATGAAAAGCTGTTTTTGTTCTCTCACACGCTTTTTTTAGTTGCCGTCTGCCTGTCTGAACACCAATATCACACAGACGACACCATTCAAAAGTATTTCATATACAGCTGCATACCATATACCACACTGAAAAACATTTGGTGTAGAAACAATTTTGACTCAGAAATTGCTGGGAAATTTCTCAAACTATTACAACAAGTACTTTGAATTAAACATGACACTTATAGGTAGAACATCTAAATAGTATTTTGTTGTAAAACATATTCCAGTAATCTTTGTTTTATTTAGTACTTCATATTTACAGTGTTATTTTACTATTATCTATAAACTATTTTAGTGTTTGTAATCGTTTAAATTAGCTTTTGTTTTTCATATTTTCAGTTTTCATTTTAATTTTAGTTTAATTTTAGTAATTTTTGTTGTGCTTTCTATCTTTTTATTAGTGTTTTTATATTCATATTTCAGGTTTAATTGCATTTTATTTCAGTTTTACTTTAAGTTTGGTTTTAGTTTTGCATTTATTTCATTTTTAGTTTTAGTTAACAATAATAACCCTGCTGAATATATACAGATATAAATAGATATTGACAGGTATAGATTGTTCTTTTTCAAATATGAAAATAAATATATTGAACCTCTTTGTGGTCCATCTTTACCGCTGTAGAGATGCATCAGCATAGACTTCCACCATCATAAATCCCACCCACCCTCATACAAACACACACAGACCCATAAAAAGACTTTACACACACTAAACAAACTCATTGAGCATCAGTAAAGATGGAGGCTTGGCTCGATGCACTAAACACACAGTAAAGGAACCTTTTTGGCTCAGGAGAAGTCTTATGTTATCCAAGAGAATGTGGAGAGCTTTCCTGTGGGAATAGATGATCGTTATTCATTCAACTGTTGGATGCATCTGAATTTCATTGGGAATTGCTGCTATGGTACTCTGTTTCCTTTTTATGATTCGGGTTGTGTTGGATTTTGAGGCTACAGGTTGTCATTAACTGGCTTATCTCCATCCGTCCGCTCTCCTCTCCTCTCGTTTCTCATTCCCTTGCTCAGCTCAGCTCAGCTCCAACACCCAACAGGCCAACACCCCCTGATCTGATCGAGACCTGGAGCAGGTGCTGCCTGGAGATAGAGAAGACTGAGATCAGGCCTTACAGTCCAATAACTACAGCACTGATCATCTCTGCATCTACAGACATAGCTCACTCACACATATATCTACACACAGAAGCTGATACGCACATAAAATGGTGTGAATCACAGGGTGGAGTGTGTCCTTTCAGCTTCCACTGTGTGAAAATACACACACAATCGTTCACACACAGTTCTTTCAGCGTCTGCTGTGCTGTGATATTCAATCAAGGTCAGCAGGCCAGTAAGCTATGGTAGAGTGGATGAAAGTCCAAAAGAAATTCAGATGGTAACAGTGAGAAATTCATAGTCTCGTCATCATACAAATAGGATGTTAGTTGAAATCACACTCTATTACTTTTAATTAATCACTTTAAAATATTGCCTTGCTTTGTTATTATTGTAATTTGTATTTATTTATTTCAAATAATGCCATTTTAATGAAAGCAAAACATATTAGTATATATTTCTTTTATTTTCAAAAGACTCAAATATGCATGCTATGGCCACCAGCCAGTAGAGCTGAAACGATATAAAATAATGGGCTTTTATATCGTCATTTTAATAAAGCAATTTTTTTTAAATATCAGTAGTATTTTAAAAAACTAAAAGATAGATAGATAGATAGATAGAAAAATAATAATATAATATGCATTATATATACAGTATATATATATATGCAATATAATATAAAATGTATTTTTGTCAGTAATGTAATAGCATTACATCTCAAAATTGAATGAAATAGAATGAAATTGTCAGGATTATGTACATGTCTACCCGTGTTATGTGTGTTTTCCTTGTTCCCTGGATGGCATTAAAACTTGTTGGATTGTGTGTTATTCCCCTGTTATTCCTTGGATTAAAGACTGTTGTTGTATTCCACGTCTCCTCGTTTCTCGCTCCGTGCTCCTTGCCATCACAGATCGTGACAGAAGACCCGACCCAATACCGTAACCTCCGTATCTACCCTCCGTTTTTGTTTTTCGTTTTTCTCTCAGTGTTTTGTTTCCGTAGTGTTTCCCTTATGGATCCCCTCTGTAGCATTTGGACCAATCAGAAACAGAATTTTTAATTAGATTTAACAAATCAATTATTCATTAGGTTAACAAACATTCACAGACCCCTTACCCAATAAACATACTGGGTGCCAAGATGTCTGTGAACGAGGCCCGGCCCCTGGTTACCATGGAATCCCTCTGCTCACAGGGCATCCCACACCAGTATCTTACACACACACACACACACACACACACACCCCGTGGGCGAAGGGATGAGACGGGTCACACATTAAATGAGGAGCCGCTGGCTTGTGAAGCCTGTTTCAGTGGGTGCTATCATGTGAGTCCTCTTCTTCTCCCTCTCGCTCTCTCTTCCCTGTTGGCTGTGTTTCAGTAGGAGTCAGCAGTGGCTTTATTGGTCGTTATGTATGGAGAGAGTGATCAGGGCTTGCAGGTGCTGAGAGCTGCTGCAGATGTGTGTGTGTGTGTCTCAGGGCTGATTCATGCTGTCGTCCTTGTGAACACATCTGATGTAATTACACAATTATTCCCACTTGCCCACCTGTGGTAGGTGAGCTGTGCGGCTCATACTTTGTTTCCCAACAAACACACTTGCGCTGTTTCAGTTTACGATAATGTCTCACCCTGCCTTTTAACTGATTTTTAGACATCTGTGCTTGTTTCTTCTGCCCCGTTCTCTTAGGTTGTTGTTTTGAGGTTTAGCTGGTTCTTTGTAGGCAATGCATCTGTTTACATAAACATACTTCAGGTGATCGCAAGGTCAAAAAGTATCGGTGGAGTGTTAATGTTTTCTACACTGTGGAATTTAAATATTGTAAAATATGTTAAATGGATTTACCAGCTGTACTGTAAATATGTTGTGTTTGTGTTCTATAGGCTGTGAGAGTGTATCATTAGTGGGGATTTTGAAGTGATTCTTTCTGGAGGGTACATAGTTAGGCCAGTAGGTGGCGACAAGTGACTGTCTTTGAATTAGTTATTGAATCATTCATTCAACACACTGACTTGTTCAGGAACTAAATGAGTGTGTGTTTATAAAACGAGTCATTAAATCATTCAGTTTGAATCATTCATTCAACACACTGACTTGTTCAGGAACTAAATGAGTGTGTGTTTATAAAACGAGTCATTAAATCATTCAGTTTGAATCATTCATTCAACACACTGACTTGTTCAGGAACTAAATGAGTGTGTTTATAAAACAAGTCATTAAATCATTCAGTTAGCCGATTCCTTCAAAAAAGTGAATGTCAAAAACTACTTTATGAGTGAGCCACTGAATCAGTCACTCAACTGATTTGTTTGAAATCGCTGATTCATCCTGAAATTTATCAAGTGACTGTCTGAGAGCCATTTAGTCATTCACTCTGATTCATTTAAAAAAAAAAAAAATAAATAAAGAAATAAATCGTTCAGGAATAAAACTTCTAGGTTCTAGTTTGTTGCAGCTTTTCTACCATGGGTTTGTTTAGATATATTTGCTTTGGCAGAGGAAAACCAGACAAAGTGACTGACAATATTACATCTAAAATATAAGATACTCATTTTTAACTTACTGTCACAATCAGGCATGGCTGTGATCACCTGCCTTATATAGTATCTAAATTATTAGCACACTTGTTTGCATAATATTGCTTAATATCACAATATATATTTGTCCTTATGAAATTGTCATTTTGTTGACAAGCATAGCATGTCATTGTGTTACTCGCAGTCTCTTGGTAAAACTGCACCTGTTAGAAACGTAAAGATGAGTCATCGTGATTTTGTTCCTAGCATATATTCATTTTGGTTGTTTAATATGAGGAATTTTTCACACAGATTCACCACATGGATTCCTAGAAAAATTTACTTTAGATTTAGATTAATGTATGATGGTAAATTTCCACCGAGGTACAAGTTAGAAGTACTTACAAAATTGCAGTTCCTTATAAAATTATCGGCCACCGGCCAGTATCATTTTATTTTCTTGTCAAAGCGCATTATATTTGACCCGGAATACATTCTAATTTGTAGCTGAAAGCAAAATAAAATTTATCCAAATATTTAATAAGTGAACAAGCAAAAGGCCCAGGAGATTTGTAGAATTTACTAACTTTACAATTCTGCTGAGGTCTGCTAAGCTTTTGTGTGATTATTTTTTTCTTTAGATTTTTCCTGCAAGAGCATCAGATCTTTTCATCAGCTTGTATTATTTTTAATAAATAAAGAATTCTCTAGAGATACCAGTTTACTTTTCTTTACATCAATCTCAGATATGGCCTAATTGATAATTGTTTTTTCTTTTAACATAAAACACACTGGCAAAATTCCCCTTTGCTAGGAAATATGAAAGTTTTTTGTATCAAAAATATTTGTTTTGTTTTGTTTTTTTGTTTTGTTTTGGCTCCGTCTGTTTTGTCCTATTTGCTATTCTGGGCTTGCACTGAGTTTCATTTACATGCCGTCTTGGTAACGTCTGCTCTCACTGCGCTCCCATCAACTGCCTACATAAATATCGCACTTCAATTAGACTTTACAGAGGGCAAAATGGCACAAACAGAGCGGAGCTGCAGAAGTATTGTGCAGGAGATGGTCTTTTCGCCACGAGTGGCATTTTAGGCAGGCATTTGCTAGGACAGACTCCACTGTGAAATAGGCCTCCTGCGTAGCATTAGAAAAGTGGTAAAGAGGCTCCCATATGGGCTGGGAGAGGTGCTCAGAGATGAACACGGAGATGGACGTGCAGACATGCTTCTCAGTGGCCCCTGAAGTCATGACTATCATGGCAGATATCTAAACAAACTCACCACAGTAATGAGCTAGTGGGTGAGGCGGGCCCCAAACGGAGCAGGAAAGGGGGCGTTCAAGCTGTACTCATCATACTGTCACTCAGTAACAGCAGCATGAAACCGAAGGGTCACTGGCATTCACGACAGCGTATCTTCTGATCACGCACATGTGGCAGTGTGTGTTTGTGTGTGTGTGTGTGTCAGAGCAAAAGGACGGCTAATTAGATTCAGTGGTGGGTGGACGCTAATGACGGCAGAGCGCTCTATCCCGCTGGGACTGATATGGAACAGCGCATTACACTGATGGGAGAACTATATCTCTCTCTGTCTTGCGTTCTTTCCTCCACTCATACTCCCATCAGTATACTCACACTCCTCCTCCTTTTAGTTCTCGGTCTGTGTTTGGAGACTCGTTAGAAAACACCACAAAGCAATATCCACTTGACCTTGTTAATTAATCAGCTACATCATGTTGCTAGAATAAAACCGAGCTCCTCGTAGGACACTTCCTGTTACAGCCCTTCCAGGCTTCCGGATTGGCTCTGCACTAATGTGACTCCACCTTCCCTGGCTGGATCTCTTGTAAATGGGACAAAATGGTAATTAGTCGGAAGCCGACACAGTTGTTTAATTAATACATCAGGCGAGATGAGTCGCTTCATGCCAGAGATGTTAGCGTGGTACATTCCGTTCTTTGATGCAGCTCTCGCCGTCAGCTCGTGTCTGCCGTCTGATTTTCGATGACCTGCTCTGTGGTCATTAGCAGAAATCCCCATCTCTGTGGACGCAGTCACAGCCAGGGTCATCTCGCCCCGTTTGCCCCACTAGACAGGCTGAGAGAGAGGCAGAAGCTCATCTCTGTCCAGAGGGCACTGCATGTAAATGGGCTGGAATGGCCACGCATACAGATGCCTTCCAGGCGGCGGCTGAGACACAAAATCAGTAAATTGGCACAGGATGGCTGTGGGTGATGTGTGTGTATTGCTCCATACAGCGCATGGGACATTATTTACAGCCTCTGGAGGCCTATGACTGCCAACATCAGGCCAGCTTAGAGAGGATGGATACTGAGAATGTTTTGCTAGCCGTGTTGATAAAGAAACTTTGTTTCAGTATCTCTAGCTATATTCTCTCTTATTTAGATGCAATATACTTTAACTTGACCTTTTGTTCTGGCCAATACTCACCAATGTTTTAGCTAATAACCAATAAATATCATAAGTCTATACTACTTACTGTTTAAAAAGAAGATTTAAATACATTTAAAAAAAATTAATTAATAATTTTATGTATTACAAGTGAATTTAGACATTAATATAATAATAATAATATGAATTTGAAAAAATGGAAAGTTTTGTGGTTATTTTTGACTGGAAAAAAGGTGTTTTCGCCACTTGACTTATCTGTGCTGTGTACAGAGGCTATGGCATTACAACGATTGTTTTGTGTTTCACCTTTTTCAGTGGTATCTTTTAGTTCGTTCAGACATTTTATTCAACATTCCAGATAATTGCATAATTTGGTGGGAAATTAATAGATATAATGATTCAGTCTAAAGAAATATGATGTAAACGTGCAATCAGTATTTATCCAAGTTTGCACACTTTTGAACTAAAAACTGCAATGAATGTTGTTTAGCAAAGCCCTGTTATCACAAATAAAACAGGCCAGAAGCAACTGAATATGTAAGTTCCTTTTTTCAGTTTAAAATATCAATAATACCGGTTAGTTTTGCATGTTTATTTTGCTTTCATATCAGATAGTAAGAATTTATTGTCACATTGTCAGTTTTTTAAGCATAAATAGTAGTGAAATATCAAAACTAGCATCCTAAATCCTTCTGTTTATACTTTGTCATTATACATCATTCACTGTGAATGTCACAGTGAATGTAAACAACAATCTGGGGCCACTGGCGATCTTTGCGTCTAAAGTGGTTGAGATCTGGTCTGAAAAGAGAAATGCTTAGGAAGCAGGATTTCTTTCAGATTTTCTTTGATGTCATTACAACCAACATGTTCTTTTGATTTGCAGGAGTTTCACACTCACACATAAATTTTGCCAGAATAGTCCATAGCTGTAAAACTCCCTCTTGTGGTCAGGAAGAGTCACAGACACACTCATTAATTTCCAGTGCAAGTTGCTCCAGCCTTCCTTTTCATTGGGTATGAGTGTTTTTGTTTGCATTTTAGTATTTGTTTTGCTTTGACTTTTAGCAGACCATAAGCCATTGGTGGGGGGGCCGTCATTGTTTTGACAGATTTAGTTACAGAAGTACCGAGATCAATTATTCAGCAGAGACATGCATGGTTGCAGGATTAATGGTGCGTGTGGCGTATAAATCAAGCAGCAGTCTTGAACCACTTCAGGAGAGAGGAAACAGGAATGACGCTTGTGGAAAAGGCATTAGCATCCACATTCATTCTCTGAGCGAGCATTCCTAACCTTGAGACGGGACAGTTAGCGTGCTACCAGTCGCAAATAAAGCCTGCCGTTTTCCGACGAAGCAAAGCTCTGATAACTAATACCTGCACTCTGTCACATTAGATCATCTGGAGTGCGGGAAGCGCACTGAAGGACGGAGGTTTCATATCACTCATGAGCAAGGATAAAGCAGGGCGGCCCATATCTGTAATTGGGGAAAGTAAACTGTTGAGGGGATTGAGCTCCAGAGATACTGAATGTCACATAACTCACTCCCTCCACTCCACCTCTTCTCTGTACCTCTGCTTCCTGTCTCTCCAACGCCCTCTTTCAATCACCCAACTTTGCTACTGTCTTTCTTACATCTTTTATCGATGTCTGAATGTCTGTGAATTTCACTTGTCACTGTGCTGATCGATGGAATACAAAAAAAAAAAAAATCACAGTCAAGATGAAGTTCACAGCACACCAAATTATAGCTTCTGTGAAATGGACATTCATTTAAAGCCTTGAAAATCCAATAAAAGCAGCTCTTAAGGTTAGAAAAATATATATTTATTATTTATATATTTGTTTTTTTTTTATTTATTATATTTTTCATAATTCATGTTTCAAATCCAGTGTCTTGTCCATAGGCCTGACTAAATCTGGATATTCTGATTTCTTCTATTTGTTATGATGTGTATTTATTATTCATTTATTTATTCATTTATTTAGATTTCAAAATCCATGTTCAAATCCATTTTCTTGTCCATAGGCCTGTCTAGATGTTGAAGTTATGGTTTCTTCTATTTATGATTTCTTATTTTTATTTATTTAATTTTATGTTTTGTATGTTTTATATATTTTACATTTTATATATTCAAATACAGTATTTTTGTCCATATGTCTGACTACATACGGATGTTATGGGTGCATTTTTATTGTTTATACAAGGATGTTCTATAGAATATTTTTTCAGTATAGCTGAAGGCAAGTGTAGATGTTGAAAAGTGGGAAAAGGGCATTAAACCTCTAGGGTGTTTAAATTCTTGATTGACTGAATTCCCTGAGAACCCAGTGAAAAGCTGAAAAGCATTTTGTTTCATCCAAACTACAAAAGCTATGGACAGTTATGCATTATCCAGTTATACATGATGAGTAATCATTTGATTATTATATTATTTTATATTAGAGAAGGTTGCAGGCTTATGGCCAGGTGAAAGTATGTAATGAGAATAGGGTAGCCATGATAGTGAAGGGAGTGAGACAGAGAGCTGGGCAGTAAATTTAGGAGGACAGAGGGGGCTGCTGCCCAGGGCAGATAAACACAGGTTCCAGCCACCAGTCTCTGAGAGCGAGAACAGGCTCTGGTCCAGAACAGATGCACCACCAAGCCAGCTTACAAAACATCTCATAATAAGTCAGCCAGACATGGGCCTCAGAAATGAAGTGTCACTTCTCATTCTCCTTGCCTTCTATCTTACACTCGCTCCTTTCTTTTTTGTCTCTCCTATGTCTCCCTCTCTCTTTCTCATAACACAGAATCTGTCTCCTTGTATCTAGGCTCCACTGTCCGCGCGCGTGTGTGCGTTTTCAACAAAAGACAAGTCTCTTCGGTTTTCTTTTACCTGAATAAAAAGTGAAATTCAGACTGTAGAATACTAACCACTATGTTTTATAGGAATATTTTCAAAATATATACTGTATGTGTGTGTATTTATATATACATAATATATATACACAGTGCACACACATATATTATGTAAACAAAAACTTTTATTTTGGATGCGATTAATCGCGATTAATCTTTTGACAGCACTATCAAATATATAATTTCTCTTAACATTAAAAATTTTGTCACCAAATTATTATATTTTGTAGACCTGTCTTCTGTAGCTTGTGCACCACAATTTTCAAATAATTATGATTCTTAATTGGATTGAGATCAGGCCCATTAACCTTTTTGTTCTTGAGCTGCTTCAGTGTTAATTTGGCTTGTGTTTTGGGAGTAAATTTGGACATGTTGCTTGGGTTAGTAAGGCCTGTATCTGTGCTGCTAGTTAATGGTGGACTGATCACTCTGTCTGTCACTCTGTGATAATATCAAGCTGTCCCAAATTGTTCCATGCCATCTGGATCCTGACTTTCCACCATGCTCCAAAATATAGCAGCTCCTCTCTGGCCCACTGGAGCTCAGATCAAGTGTGATATATAGCCAAAAAAAAAGGCTATATTATATAACATATTTTGTCATTACAAAATGTGCATATGAGATTAATTTGTGTATTATGAGATTAATATACATATTAATTACATTTTATATAAATTTTAATAGAATCAAAAATGACCTAGAATTTAGCAAACATCTAAGTTAGAATAAATGCTTAAGTTAGATTTATTGTAATTTGGCAATATAACATTTTACATTCACATTTTTTTAGTCGTTTAGTTTATTTATGTATTTGTATAATTTTATATAATCAAAAGTAAGCAAAAATATGGTCCCAGGCTCTTTATTTGTTGCCTATAACTATAACATGAACATAACTAATTTAATATCAGAAAGCATGTAGACCACTGTTTGCCTCTCTGGTATGTGTATAAAGGAGCGTACCTCAGGAAATGTGGTTTGGCCTGTACTGACCTCGCCTGACCCCTCCACCCCAACCTCCCCATCCCATCACCCCTCCGCCGCCTCCAGCCTGCGTTTGCGCAAGGAAGATTAAGCTGCTCTGACGAAGCCGTGTTTACAAATATGCAGGCAGAGGAACAGGGCAAGCGACGCTGAGGAGGAATAGAATACAAATTGCTTTTTTTATCTCTCTCAGGGCCTGAGCTTGAGAAAATGCGTTTGCGATTGGTGTTCCTCTGCCTGTGAAGGATAAAGCTTCTGCTCTGTGTTTGGGTGCTGGTTAGCATTCATGCTCTCTCTCTCTCTCTCTCTCTCCCTCTCTCTGTACCTCCCGTTCTCTTTCTCCCCTCCTTTTCTCCTCCTTCATCCCAGGGTCTGATTTTCTGGCTGTTTCGCTGGTAATCAAGTAGTCTCTCCGCTCTCCTCTGATGTCTCACTGACTCTGTCTCTCTCTTTTCTCTCTTTTTTGAAGAGACTCTTTATGATTAACAGTCTCTGTTCGTGCAGGAGCTGGCAGAAATGAAGAGAGCATATACATCAAGCTGGGAGAGCTATAACTGTGTGCTAATCACTGCTAACACAATTATGCAGAGCTACAGATTCTCCCTGGTTTAGCCACCTTTTTCTTCCCGTATAAATGGGCGTGGCCATTTGTAAATTCTATGGGTCTGGCTTCCGGTCTCTTCCACGTCCAGCTATTTTTAGCTGTACAAAACAGTTCGTTTTGCTGCTTGATATTGAAAATTGGTGCGTCTTACCATATTATTTGAATGTATTGTCTCAATTATGAACACACTGGTTTATAATGCTAACAGTTTTACCGTTTACGGCATGTTGTTATTTTTCTCGTTATTTCCCTATAGCAGCTAATGAACCGGAAGTCTTGCCCATAGGCTTACTTCCGCGTTGAAGAAAAAGGTGGATACAGTCACACCCCAAAGTTCCATTTGTGTTTCACATGCCCTGGAAATGGCTTGTATTTTTAAAAACCTAAAGGGATTGTCCACCCAAAAATGAAAATTCTATCATCATGTATTCACCCTCATGTCATTCCAAACCTGTATGATTTTCTGTTTTCTGTGGGACACAGAAAAAAAATCTTTTGAAGAATGTTGGTAACCACTTAGTTTTGGTAATCATTGACTTGAAACAGAGAAAAACACTATGAGACATTTCAGAAAATATCTTCTTTGATGTTCCTCAAGAAAGAAAGTAAATGATGACAGAATTTTCATTTTTGGTTGAACCTTTTCTTTAAATATGGGTTGCTATAAACCCATGTGACTTTCACATATTTCCCTGGTTGCTATTTTCTGAATCCATATGTTAACTTTCTAAATATTTCCTTAAATTTCATCTGATGAACTTTGCTTTGTAAACATACCGTATGCAGACCCTTAAGTCGTTGTTCTCTTTTATTTAAAAACTCAAAATGAGCTATTTTATGTGGCTTTGTTTTATGTTTGAAAATATACTTTAAAATGTGTTTTGTATTTTGTTCAAATTTTAAAGCCACCTTGTGTAACATCACTGAAACCAATCATATATATTCAGACATATTCAAATTTTCTCAGTTAAATCTGGCACTTTGTATTTGGCACAAATAACAACTTGCATGTTATATCATATCATATAGATTTGAAATATATTTGATGTACTTTTATGGCCCTTTTAGTGTGTTTTTCTTTTTCATTCCCATTCACTTTCACTGTATGGAAAACAACAACCAGGAAAACATTTCCTTTAGTATTCTAAAGATTAAGGAAAGTCATATGGATGCGAGTGAACTATTCCTTTAAGTTTCTTGTAGCGTGGGTTAAACGGTTTAACCCACTTTCCATATTTTGACACAGTCGACTCATTGTGTTTGTCTGCTCAGCGTTTGTTGTGAGCATTTGAAGCTGTTCAAAAAGCATGCAAACCGTTTCCCCAGGGAGCAAAGCTTTGTGCATAAATATTTAGCACAAATGGAAATAAAACAAAGCGGCACACGTCTTATAATGCTATTCATGCAAACCAGCCTCTGATTCACATTCAGAAGTCTAATATTACTGCGTAGTGTTTACGAATCACTTGCTCTCTCAGATCTCGAATGCTGATAGATCCAGAAACTTAAGCATGCTGAAAAACATCAGCTGTTTTCAGATAACCCCTGACCTTTGACCCCCACAGGAGGGACTGACCGTCCTTTTGCCTTTCTATTAGCTTCCGTAATGAAACCCAGAATCCCATGAATAATGGGCTGCTACGGCTGATGGAGATATAGATTCATTATTCAGCACGCCGGTAGGGTTCGGCCCGCCATGGGCAGGGATCAGGAGGAGGTAGAGGAGAGAATGGGATCTCAGACAGGGAGAGGGTGTGAATGGAGAATGAGGAGAGACAATTCCCCCGTACTTCAAAGTTTTTTTTTCAGTGGGTTGAAGGGGAATTATCTCTCAATACCCGTGATATTTTTGACTAGGAACGGCATGCCGAAGCCCTTTTCTCTTCATATTTAAGAGATAAACTCGCTTCAAAGCTTTCATGAAAGTTTCTGTAATTGTTATATACAGACACCAACAATCCCTCCCTTCAGGCAGCTAATCTCTCGTTTAAACTTTCTATCCTTTTGACTCCAGCATGTAAGAGCCTCTCCTCAATTTGGCTTCACTGTTTGAGAGTCATCTACTATCCTTCGTAGATGCAAATAACCGAGTTCTGCGGAGTCCCAGAGGCCCACGTTCTTTGTGTTAGCAGCTCATGCATCACCAGCCCTCTCTGACAGAGAGAAATATGCCATTTATTTTTGTTTCACCCTGATAGAGGAAGACACAGAGCAGAAGAACAAGGGGGGAAAAACTGCCTGTTGCACAGGGTTCTTCGTGAGTCATGATTCTGTCCGCAGAACTCTGGCCAGGCTTCAGGCCCGAAGTCACTTTGTCAGACAGCAGGACGTAATGGGCTATTACGGTACCCTTACATTGTGACACGGAGAGACTCTTAGTAATGATGGCTCTATACGCTCTGAGCCTGCTCAGCCTGAGGGCTGATTGGGGTTCGGATGTGTAAAAGCACTTTTAGACAGCGTATGTTCGTCTTGTCAGCAGTCAACAGTCACTCTCTCTCTCTACCTGTCTTGCACACAAGTAGGTAAGTAGTCAGTCGCCTTGGATTAACCTGGAGTAAAGTATCTTACTCGTAGACACGGTGGTAGTTCATAGATCAACTTTGGGGTTTAGATCCCTCAACCTTGCAGTCACCTAAAAAAATGAAATGGAATAGATCACCATCATCTGCTGATTTTAAATCTCACACTCTCTTTCTGTTCGCACCAGGTTTGATGTCATAGGTTCTTGTGGGAAGCCTGTCAAATTTGTCATTAAATTGAATCAGAATTGCGAGTTACAGAGAAGGGGAGGGGTCTTATTGAATAACGTTATAGTGCTTTTTTTTTTTTTTTTGAACATCACCAGTCCCCACCGTAAATATGCAATATATCTCCTTCATGTTCCCCAGAAAAAATAAAAATTCAAACAGGTTTGGAAAAGCATGAGGGTGCGCAAATGAGCACATAATTGTAATTCTGGGAATTTTAATGTAAACTACCCATTTAACCACTAACCACACCGCATATATACACATACTTCAGTTGGTCGCCGTTGTCCTTGATGAGTCGAGAGCACTGGGTTGTTCAGTATTCCACAGATGCTCGTCATATGTGAGAGTATGCAGGGGTTTTAGTGTGTAGAGGAGCAGAGGAGCATGAGGCCTTTGCGACCCCACCATCCCATTACCTCAGCCTGCTCGGGCAGGGCTTTAACCTTGGCAGGCAGGCTGGAGGAGAGAGGGTAATTCTAACCTTAAAAACCTGCTGATTAAAGCTAGTTTTGTGGAATTCGATTCCACTTAATGCCTTTGGCCCTGAGCCCAGAGGCCTGGCATTAACATCAACAGACACTGTGTCTTCTGCCTGAGAGACGTGCACACACACACACGCACGCACATTTGTTGTACTGTCAAAGGCATGAGTGTGGGTAGTACGCACACTATTCCTCCTCCTTATCTCTCTTTCACTCTCTCTCTCTCTGCAATGATATTGGACAGCCTTAGTTGTACAATATTTCCTCTGTTATTGTTGTGTTTGTGATATTGATGTATGGCTTTGTTTACTTGTCCAGCTCGAGTAATTAATTCCCCCTTTCGGGGTCTGTGTATAAACTGTTTTTGTTTATTTACAATGTGCAAGGTATTTTTAGAAACCAAATTACCATAAGGCATTCTTTTTTGTGCGAGCGGTATTGTTCGGTGACGATAATGGTCTCCTTAGCTTCATTTTGTTTCACACAGCTGAAGTTTGAGATGCCACGGCAGAGGTGGCTAAACTCAATAAGATGATTCTGTTTACTAGAGATGATACTGCTAATGTCGTACTAGTATGATACTAGCAGGACTGTGCATCATTCAGAATTGAATAGAGAATTCTTTCATTTAAATTCAGTTCAGTCGGAAAATTCAAACTCAAATTTACATCTAAATTGTTCACTTTTATAATTTACTCACCCTCATGTTCATTCAAACCACCATGACTTATTATCTTCTGTGAAACACAAAAGGAGATATTTTGCAAATAGCATTGGTGATCACTGACTTCCATTTCTCAGGATATCTTCTTTTTTGTTTTATAGTTTACAGTCTTATAGTTTTGCGACTATATGAAGGATGAGTAAATTATGACAGAATTTTATTTATATTTATTCACATCCCTTTAACAAAGTAACATAATTTATATAACTACAGGATTTATCAAAACATAATTTGAATGATAGCTTGACAAAACATTGTGTAAAAGTATACATTCAAAAAAAAGTTTTATAGGCATGACAGGTAGAGTTTATAATTTATATACAACTCTTTATATTTAATAAAATAACTTTCCATAGGGCACAGTTTGGGACATGGCCTTACATACAGAAAGATCCATGAAAATGTTGTATTAATTAATATGATATATATATATGTATGTATATATATTCACAGGTGTTTTACCTTTACTTTAAATTATGTATTGCATTGTGTTGTGTTTTAAGGTTAAAGGAAATGTCTGTAAACTTTTGACCTATTGATTTTTTTTTCTGAAAGTGCAGAGCTTTCTGCACACACAGGTGCAGAAAAGTTATCAGTGTGGAAAGGAAGTAGGATGTGATTGGCGTAGTGACAGCCTGTTACTGGTTTAACTAGCCATTTGGGTTCAGCAGACCTGTTCTCCCCTGAAAGAGGCTGAGTAACTTGCTGGACAGGAGACATATTTGTGTCTTTGCCTCAGGCTCAATCCACAGCCCTTAGGCAGGTCTTCTTATATATGCCTGATTGATAATATAAAGCTTGATCTTCTTAATGAAATGGTGACTCTGTAGTAGATCTGCTGGCACAGGACATACTTGTGAGGGTTTGCATGTCATGTACGCACAAACACGTAGTTATCCAGATCCGTTTAGCATTGCTGAAAGAAGAGTAAGGCATGACAAATGTACATGTTCAAGTGATTGGTAATAGATTTGTCTTGATTATCTACAAGGTCTCGGCTCACTATATCACTCTACGAGGTAATTCATCAAGTTGTCGCCAATGCGCTCTCAAATTGTATGATTGAGTATTCCCAACTGGATTCACTGTCTGATAAATTATTCCTTGTGTAGCGAGTGCTAAGACAAAACTCTATCAAGGTTAACGTGGGATTCGGTATAGCTGCTATACCAGACTAGACAAACACTCTGCAGTGTCTGGTTTCCCTCAGAGGCTTATGGGCCTCAATCAGGGTAGGCACGATATTTAATTTGACACAAATGAAAATGAGGCTGTGAGGTATAGAATATGAGTCTGCTTAATAAGGAAAGATACTACAGACAAAATGTTGCCAGTATTTTCTAATGTATTAGGTGATATAAAGAGATTTCTAAAATCCACAATATAAAAAACTTCAACTCTAATGTTAACTAAATGAAAAATAAGTTTTGAACCTGGTTTTATCCAATTCTCACATTTCAGTTCTGGGAATGTATGAAATATAGTGGCTCAATTTCATATTTAAGCATAACGTTTCAGAAGACTACAAAAGAAGTGTCTTAATGTACTTTGATTAATCATTGTTTTAGAAAGTATTGCAATTTCTTTTAGTTAAAATGTTTACCCTATTCACCTGTATGGTCTTGCTTAGATTGCACTATTGAATACTGTGCAATGTATTGAACAGACTGTACTGTATGTCTTTTCCTCGCAGGCTCATTTTCATTCGCATCACATTAAACAGCATCTACCCTGATGAGGTTCATTGAGAGCATCCAGTATCACAACCACACACATCGTCACATCATAAAACAGCAAATTGGCACCATACTTAAAGATGCCATGGTCTGATTAAGAGTGCCTTAACACATCATTATGGCCTAATGAGAGAGTCTCACATCTTTTGGCAGGTTGGACACCTTGCATTCATTGTCTGCCCGGCTGCCTTGATTGATGGCTTGGCGCAAAACCTGCTATGATGACATGCACAATTAGTGTGTCCTAATCACAGCTCCACTGTCTGACCATGTAACATCTGACCAAAGTGGTCATCCCCTCTGTTGACCTTTACTGACCCCATGGGCACATGGACCCTAGTCGTACAAAAATGGCAAGTATTATAAGAAATCACTAGTTACGATCTGTTTATGTAGTCTGCCTGGAAACAAAGTCATTTTAAGAAGGTTCCGGTTTTATAATGAGGTTTTAAAATGTTTCGTTTGAGGCATTTAGTAGCAAAAAAAACTAGATGTCCTTCAGTAGAACCATATATTCTGCTTAGTATTTTCGCAAACAAATCAGTAATTATTACTTTTGGAGAGAGAAATTCTGATCAGGATTTTAATACACATTTTTCGCTATGGTCAATTCATCTCAAGTGGTCCAGTGAAAGTTGTTGAGCATTTTTATTTTAAAAATAATAAACTTGGTTTTGCAATACCACTACATAGAGATCACTTAATTAAGCAACCATCTTTACAATTTTTAGACCAATTGACATGGACTGACCCCACTATTTTTTATCCCAAATGGCCCATTTCACAACAAAATCTAATCTATGGACTGTTTTAGATGTGCATTGAGAACATTTTGTATTTTGTAGTTTTGCTGTTGCTTCAAATGATGAGCAAGTCAGATTGAGAAATGGAGAGAAGTCCTGCATGATTGTGGGAATATAATTATGCCTTAATTGCTTGCCATTTGATGTGCTGTCATTTGTCACAGCTCACAGACAGCAAATAATGGCTTCTGTCATTGTCAGTTTGTCACATTGCCACGCAGCCTTGAGAGAGAATCAGCAAAGAGCTGAATGATATTTGTCCTGAATTACTGATAAGCTAGTCTGCGTTAAAGGTTTATGGTTTTCTCATTTGCTCTGTTGTGTGTATTATATCAAATGTTTTGGGAGGATGCGAAATGGTCAGCCTACCTGTTTCTGGTTTGTTTGTGCGTGAATGTATTTTATAATTTACATATATGCCTGTTCAGAAACCTAATGACAGAAGACCAATAAATAGAGGCTGCCTGGGTCTGATATGTTTGCTCTCTAGTCCACACAGTGGGAAGAAGAGCAATTTAAGTGGGAAGAAGAGTAAAATAAATAAATAAATATAATATAAAGATTTAAAAAATATAATGTGCTTGAAAAATAGTTGCAAAAATATTTATTTATTTATTTTTGCTTCTAGTATCAAATCATTAGCTTTGCATCATGCTAACAGCAAAATCAATTCAAGAGTTGAGCCTTCCTGTTATGCTTGGCACAAAAAGTTCCTGCCGATCTAAATCACTCCAGATCATTTAGATTTGAGGTACAGTCACTGTTAGAAAGCAGCAGCCTATATAGGCAACAGACAGCACACTCGATTTTATAACAAAGCTATGTTATTGTGTATGTGTGTAAGCTCTGACAGTATGTGTGTAGCCAATGGACGGTTTACATTGATTTCCGTATCAGCTCTGACAGGTGCTACAGTCTGACACAGCCCAGGCATCTTGTTTATGCCTGCTGAACACTTTGTTTATTTCTTAAACTGAGTAAACAGAAGCTGCCTGGGGCTAATTTATTCACTCTCCAGTCCGCACAGTGGGATGTACAGTAAGGAACCGCACACACCTGTCAATACTGCGGAACAGACGCTCACAGTGCTCGGCCTGGTACATATAGCAGACATCCACATACAGACATTATCTGTCAGATGGAGATGGAGAAATGTGTTCTTGTACGTTTCGATCCAGAGCTGGATGGAAGCCCTGCGTAGAAAAGCAGTGGCGTTTGATGGACGTTTGAAATGCTTCTCTTGCCTACTCTGAGAAACCACCCTTGGTAGAAAGCTTTGCAGATATCTCCTCTGTCTGTCTGCCCCTCTCAGATTAGCAGAAGAGTAAGATGGAACCGGTGAGAGACTCTGGACCTCAATGCTCTGCTGACTATAGTGTTTGTTTGCTCATGAGTGTCTGAGTGCATTAACACGGCGAGGGAATCTGTGTTAGCACAAAAACACACACGCTTGTTTGTTTTATGCTGCTGCTGGTGATAGAAAGAAAGAGAAAGACAGACTTTGGCTGAATGTTCTGAATGGAATACTGTTTTACTTCTAAATTAATACTGTGCAGTGCACTGTACAGTATATAATGCATTTGTACGTACTACAGTACATGACTGTCACATGACCTCACTACACTGAATGTTTAATTCAGCAATTTGTATACTTTTATCATCACAAAAATAAAAATGGTAGCATTTTTAATTGATTTTTTAAATCCATTTTTATGGGGGAAAATATGTGCACAATATACACTACCATTCAAAAGTTTGGGTCGATAAGATGTTTTTGAAAGAATTCACTCATGATTATTTATTTAATCAAAAAATACAGTAAAAACAGGAATATTATTAAACATTAGTACAATTTAAAATAGCTGTTTTATATTATGATATATTTTAAAATGTAATTTATTCCTATGGCAAAGCTGAATTTTCAGCAGCCATTACTCCAGATTTTAGTGTCACATGATCCTTCAGAAATCATTCTAATATGCTGATTTGTTGCTCATTTCTAATTTTTATCAATGTTGAAAACAGTTGTCCTGATCATAATCTTCCTGACCCCAAACTTTTGAATGGTAATGTGTCTTAACTTGGCAATCTGATCAAATAAGTCATTAAAAAGATTAATTAAATTAAAAGTTTGGCGGATATTAATCTGTTTATAGCTCATTCATCAATCATCACACAAGACATGGAAGGTTAATTGGAAGCTTTGCATTTTGGGATACACTGTTCTGCGCAGTATGCTCTGTGTGTACTGCTCCTTTTGGTAAATGTCGTAGGTCATCTGGGAATTCTGTGCATATAGAAAATTGACACACTGTGAACGTCTCGAGGTTACATATGTAACTATGGTTCCCCGAAGGGAACGAGACGCTGCGTCGAACGCTTTGGGAATGCCCCTGGTGAGACCCCATACTGAAGCATGTGTGAAATCAGTTCAATAGAGAAGGAGACGTCATGAGCGGGGTGACGTGAGCAACCAGGAAGCATAAAGGCGCATCCGGCAAACGCACATGTTAGCTTCTGCAGAAGCGAGCGCCTGCAGGGATGCAGGGATTATGGCAGGGAGACGCAGTGTCTCGTTCCCTTCGGGGAACCATGGTTACATATGTAACCTCGAGACGTTCCCCTTCAGGAACTCGAGCTGCGTCGAAAGCTTTGGGAATGAGAATACCCACTGCGCCATACGAGCATGTTTCGAACTCCAGGCACGACACTGCGAGTGCCTGAAGGTCCCCTATCCTCTTCAGCAAGGATATAGCAAGGAGGAAGACTGTCTTCAGCGTGAGTAGCTTGTCAGAGACATCTTCAATGGGTTCAAAAGGAGCATTGCACAAAGCCTCCAGAACCACCGCCAGGTCCCACGAGGGCACCTTGGTGCGCTGTACTGGCCTCAGCCTCCGGGTGCCACGGAGGAAACGTGTAAGTAACGGGTGCTTCCCCAATGATTGACCACCCAGAAGGGCGTGGTAAGCAGCTATGGCCGTCACGTAAACCTTCAGAGTGGAGGGGGATTATCCTGCAGAGAAACGCTCCTGAGGAAACTCCAGAACTACCAACTGGGCAGTCGCTGTCCGCACCAAGAAGTGAAAAGCTTCCACTTCAAGGCATACAGTTTCCTCGTGGCAGGAGCTCTGGACTGGAGTATGGTCTCAACAACCTCAGTTGAGAGACCGGATGCTATGAGCTGTGTCCCCACAACTTCCATAACTCCGGGCGGGGATGAAGATTGCTGGGGCTCACAGAAGGGCTGGATGCGTGAGAGAGAACCAGAGCGGACAGTGTGTCGTGTCCTGTAACGTGAATAGATCCACTTCCACCTGGCCGAACTCCCTCCAAAGGAGGTCCCCCACTTCTGGGTGGAGCCTCCATTCCCCAGGCCTCAGCCCCTGTCTCGACTGGATGTCTGCTCCCTGACTGAGATGCCCAGGGATGTAGACTGCTCTTAGTGAGAGGAACTTTCCCTGAGCCCACAGGAGGATCTGGTGCACCAGCCTATAAAGGGGGCGCGAGCGCAGACCCCCCTCCTGGTTGATGTAGGAGTCAAGAGGAATTTATTTATCATTTGCCACTCATGACCGCTCCCTAGCCCGTGAGGGAGGCGTCCGTCGTTAGCGTTACACAACGACAAGGAACCCCCAGCAACAGGCCTTGAGACAGGAACCAAGGTTTCTTCCACATGTCTAAGGCACATAAGCATTGCTACGTGACCTTGATCGTGCGAAGCAGTTTCCCCCTCGGGGAAAACCCCTTTGTTCTGAGCCACCACTGCAAGGGTCTCATGTACAGCAGGCCAAAAGGTATCACGTTAGACGCAGCTGCCATCAGACCCAACAGTCTCTGAAACTGTTTGACAGTGAGTGACTGGCCTTCCCTCACTCCCCTCACGGCTGTGAGAATCACTTTGATACGAGCAGGAGACAACTATGCCTGTATCGTTGTCGAATCCCACACCACGCCCAGATAAGTGGTTCTCTGTAGCGGAGAAAGCACACTTTTCTTGACATTTAGCTGTAACCCCAGCTCTTTCATATAGGCGAGGACGACATCTCGATGCCGAGTCGCCATCTGCTCTGACTGAGCTAATATCAACCAATTGTCGATGTAATTGAGTATGCGGATGCCCTGGAGTCGCAACAGAGCCAGGGCAGCATCCATACATTTCGTGAAAGACAGGCCAAACGGAAAAACCCGATACTGGTATGCTTCGCCCCCGAAAGCAAACCTCAGGAACTTCTTGTGTTGAGGAAGGATGGATACATGGAAGTATGCGTCCTTGAGATCTATCGTGACAAACCAGTTCAACAAACCAGTTCAACACGACAACACGTTCTATGGCCTCCTTCCTCAAGAGAGTTCCTACTTCTTGTTCCAATACCAGAGCCTGCTCAGGGCCCACTAATGTAGGAATAACCCCACTGAAGCGAGGTGGACGAGAACCGAACTGAATTCTGTAACCTCTCTCTACAGTGTGCAGGACCCATTGTGAGACATTTGGCAGAAGCTTCCACGCTGTCAGAAAGTCTACTAAGGGAACCAGTCTCTCGAGACTGGCCTCTGGTGTCACTAGAGGAGCCACTGAAGTGGTTGACCAGCAGGGAATGACCGACCTGACTGCTCTAGCGCCCTCGTCTGAGGGGGCGAGCTTTCCCGTGCCGTACCATCGCCGGGCGACAGCTGGGAAATTTGCTCGTGGGAGCCCACTGAGCCCTGAAGCACTGGGGGTGGCAGGGGTATCAGTGAAGCTCCCTGAGGGCACTGAGGAGGATCGGGCACCATATACTGAGGTGTGTACCCCTCCTCCCCAGGGTGGGCTGCCCTCAGGGTCCTGACAGTGGAATTGTCAGGACCGCTTGGCCGAGGTCCTCTTGGACATAATAATGGTCCGCAGATCCGTTTTCTGTTCAGTGGAACCCGACCGACCCACCCCCTGATCGTTCTGCAGGGTACGGGTCACGACACTCTGCTTGCGTGCATGCTCCTCTCCCAAATAGACGACGCACAAATCGTGTGTATCCCCACCCGTGAGATAGCGTGAGCAGGGACGACTTGAAACGCCATCCGTTCGCCACAGATTTTCTTTTACACTTAGGCATTTTGAACTCGCTTTCTATACAGAGTAATTCCTGACTGACTGAGTGCTTTTTGCATACACAGACGCGCTCACTGAAGAGCAGAAGCTAACATGTACGTTTGCTGGATGCGCCTTTATGCTTCCTGGTTGCTCACGTCACCCTGCTCGTGACGTCTCGCTTCTCTATTGGACTGATTTCACACATGCTTCAGTATGGGGACTCGCCAGGGGCGTTCCCAAAGTTTTCGATGCAGCTCGAGTTCCTGAAGGGGAACAGTATACACTGGGTAATAGACATCCATATTATTGGTTAGTATGGACCCATAGAATGTAGTATATTGATGTTAAAATCTTGAGTATAGTTGCAAACTGTGTTTTTTTGTTACGCTTAATCAAAAGCAGTGATACTATGTAAAAAATGGTTTTGTAGGAACAGTCTTACTGACCAGATGAGAGTGAGTTTCTCCTGCAGAGATTTGTTTTCTCTTAAGGCTTTATCCTCCTCCTATCTACTGTATACCATGTTAGGAACTGTCAAGGCTCTGATCTATTGTAGAGCTCTTTTGAAACGGTATTGTGAAGAGTGCTACAGAAATACCTGTACCTTGAATTGAACTATACAGTAGTTTTCATTTGCACACTTTGTGATTTTAACGTTGGTTTAGTCTCGCACAGCCAACAATGAACACATTCCTAATCATATTCCACATTAGCTTGTCATTGCAGTATAACGGTGCCCTTAACCTCCCTTAGAACTTCAAAAAAATCCATTATTTCATAGTGCATGGTGTGTGTGTGTATCTGCAAGCATGTGTGTGCATACATCCATGCAAGTGTGTGTGTGTGTGTGTGAATGCACCAAGACTGCTTTGTTTTCCAATTCTCCGCAGATAAATAAATATTCCCTGTGTGCATTGTAGAGGAGCCGTAACCATAGAAATGGATATTTGATTTATTCCAGAAAGAGCCAAGCTCTTTGGCTTGAGTGCTTGCAAACAATATGTTTGGGTGGAAAGCCGGCACCCAGCAACAGCACAGCATCACAGATGTCTTCTCAAAATCACATGACTCATTCCAGCCCTGGCAGACCTCTAAGTGTGCTGTCCGTTCCCTGGCCACATGGGCGAGTGTCGTTCCTTAATCTGTATGTGTCGCTAATGCCAGCAATGTTGCTGTTCATTTCTGACACTTTTGTATAAATTATAAATATATAAATAGGTATTTTCTAGGTTTTTATTGTTGTTGTTGTATTTAGAGTAGACCTGTTGAAGAGTCTGTTAAAGTAAGGCATTTTCTATTCAAGTCTAACACTGTCAGAGAGACAGACCCTCATACACCCTACCATAAACTTGTTTTTGTTCAACTTAGCCAATGTGTTCTCTACTAACCATGTGTTTCTGTGTGTGCTTCTTTCCCCAGTGTCTGTACGGCTGTTACGTCCACTCCTCCATCATCCCCACCTTCCACCGCAGGTGCTACTGGCTTTTACAGGTAAGACTGCCAGAGACTTGGACACCTGTTAGGAACTCAGTTACCTATTGTTATTTTTCTGAAGCCATTATATATTTTCTTCTTCCCCTCTTCGTTTGGAGCTAAGCAGCACACCTTCAAGTGTAATTCAGCTGTAATGGAGACAGGCAGGGAGATTAAACGTAACCCCTCAGCCCGCTGGAGCCTGAGCTCACCGACTGATCAAAGCTAACCTCGAAACTACAGCCCAGCACAGGGAGAGGTCTAGGGAGGAATCGCATGCAGATGAAGCCTTTAAAAGAGCACAGAAGATAGATATTCATGCTTTTAGGACATATACTAGGGATGGACTCAGAAGTGACAGCAACCATCAATCATGAAACACAACAGTTGCACAACTTTTTTTCAAACTAAAAACATTTCACTGATCAGAAAGCAATTTGATTCAATAAACTGGATTAGTATTACATTTTTAATTAAAAAGCAAGCACAAACAATATGGGTCAAATCACTAGCCGAAAATTTCAAACCCTAAATTTAAACGATTTCGGTTACTGTGGTACAAAATGCTCTTAATTGGAAGAACATTAGTGATTCGGCAGCATCTTCAGCCCTCTACGAACACCTTGGCAATTGAATCTCCATTGGCTAGTACATTTTTTTGTTTACTCGCCAGACTGATAAAGTATATTCAAATAGAAAAGTTGTTTTAAATTTTGACAATGTTTCACAATATTACTGTTTTTGATCAAATAAATGCATCCTTGGTGAGCATATAGGTAATTATTGCAAAAACATTTTTAAAAATCTTACCAACCCCAAACATTTGAGCATAAGTGTAAATATGAAACAAACTCATGGTGATCATTTTACATGTGAGTGGGCCTCTATTCTGGCACCTAAGCCAGATTTAGATGCTAATGTGGACCAGACCTTTTGTTTTTTGTTTTTGTCAGAATTCTGTCTATGCAACACTTTCATCCCAGAGTGCAGATTCACAAAGTTGCATGGCCACTAAAAACGCACATAACCCAATCCAAGCACAGTCAAGCCTCAAACGATGACACAAAACTACATTTTCAGGGAATGTGATCACAGAGAGAGAGCGAAAGAAGAGGGAAGCGTACAGGGAGCAAAGAGACTGCAGTCTTTTTATCCAGTCCAGATCTTCTTTATTGAGAAAAGTCTCAGTAATAAGACAGGGGAGGAGAGGAGGTAATGAGAAAAGAAGCCTATGAGGAATCTTGGCACTCCTTCCCTCTAAAACACTTTTCCCTCAGATAGTGCCTCATTCTTCCAGGCATGTCTCGGTGGTATTGCGCAGCTCTGCTCTTCTCGCTCTGCATAAGGGCAGAGATCTGCTGAGGGGACGTATTATCGCCAATATACCCACAATGCTTTGCTCCTCGTTGGCCCTTCTGAAAAGTTCTCACTCACGCAGAATAGACTGTCTGGGAGAGGGAATGACTGTTTGGAGATTTGAGGTGTTAAGGGCGTATTATCTCTCTCTCTCTCTCTCTCTCTCTCTCTCTCTCACACACACACACACACTCCCTCTGTGACTGTCCCGGTCCCACACTTGATTGATTTAATCACGCCACGTCTCATTCTCTTGTTTAGTGCTAATCGAATGTAATTCCTCAGCTCTCCTTCTTCATCTAGTCCTACATTACGGGGCTGAGGTGTGGCGGCCAGGGACGCAGACCCGGATATCATTATTATATTAATACAACTGAATGTGAGGCCACACTTCATTTGTCTTCCAGGCTGGCAGATCTTTACAAAGTGGTCAATAGCCTTTGCCGAGACCTCTTTATTGTGGAAGAGGAGAGCTCTGCTATGTTAGGGAATGAAATGACTCATAAGACAGAATATTGTCTAGATTAATCAAGAGACTGGCAGCAAACCTGCAACCGCCTCCATCCCCATGTCTTTCTCTCTGTTTATCTCTCTCCCCGTTTCTGTCTTCCACCTTCCCTCCCGAGCCTTCTCCCCATGATTGATGGCAAGGTATGGCTTCTCCATTGAGGACCATGTATTCCAGTATACATCTCCCTGTCCCACTTCACATACATGCTCATTAAAATAAACAAGCATGCTCATATAGAAGGAGAGATGGATGCTCTCTTTTTCTCTTCACGATCTGTCTTATACACACCGCCTGTCAGACCCACTAAATTTGGCATAGAGCACCGGCGTGTCAGGAGCTGTCCGTGATGCTGAAAACTTGTTAAACTGTGATCAGTTATTCAGGTGCTCCACAAGAAGCGCACTTTACAGACTTGCTTTCATTTCAAAGCTTCGTGGCGTGCTTTGAAATTGCACTGTTACCTAAATGTCGACCCTGGCACGCACGCATCGTGCTTTAAAGATCAATATTGCATTTCCATTTTCTGACCTATCTGATGAGCTGAACCCCCTCACCTCATCGTCTTTCTTTTATTTGTTTGTGGCCGCTAGGCTGGCATAAATTAGCCCGAGGCGTGAGGCAGAGTCTTCCTTTTTGTCCGGACAGGCACTGCTCTGCATTTATTTATTCATAGCCAGTTGTTTGTGTAGCCACACCAAATGTGTGCTCAGTGTGCCCCTGACCGCACACTTCCAGGGACCAGAGTAATGTATATTTAACGTTGCTTACGCTCCTAGACAGAGTCATTTATGAGACTAAGCTTCATTAGACTGTTTTAAAGGATGGGGACATTAATACAGCCCGTGTTTGCTTGTGTTTGTTATTGCCAGATTGTTTAGGGTGCTGAATACACAAAAGAGAAATGATGGCGTATTGATTTCAGGGCCGTGGGATTAATGTCTGTTATGAGGTGCCGATGTGGTAAGTTGAAAGTTTATGCTGTCGCATGGATCAGCGGCTGAGTATTGATTGAGAAGTCTTAGGACTCGTGGCTTGCGGCTACTGTAAGAGAATAGGTGAATAGGAGTTTGACTCTTTATGTCTGGTCGCTGGCCCTGGATGTGTGAATTATGCATTATAGGAATATTTGGATGCTGGTTATGAGCTTTATAAAAGCTGATGGGTGTGTTTTCTTCTTTGTTAAAATGCATCCTCTTATTCCAGGTTAATTTGAGTTTGCCCAAACAATGGCAGATGGAGGAGTATTTACAAACAGTGGCATTAAAGTGTGAAGGGCAAGAGTGTGTCTTGCTTTAAAATGCACGCGTACACATGGATCTCAGTCCAGGACTGTGCATTAATATTCAGACACTGTTCGTTCACACGCCCTCTTGACTCATCCAGCTTTCTACACTGATTCAGGTCATACATGCTGCAGAAGCCCCGTACAAAATAACAAATGTTGTGTACGTCTCTTCAGCCTGCTGAAAGTCAACATCTAAAACCTATAAAATGTTAAACTATTCTGGATGTAAGTTTGTAGGTGATTTTGTGGTTTGTCCACCTACTGCATATGGCTAGCTGCCAATGAATAATTTGATCTGGGCAGAGTAAACGTTAACTTTTGCAAACTATGTCTTATTGCTGTTTCTTGCCATTTCAGCTATTTTCTCTGCATTTTCATCATTATTTTAGGGAATAATGCCTCTAAGGTGCACATGGAGTTGTTGACATAAAACTTTAACTCTTGTAATATGTATATATTATATCTTTTTATTACAATTTTATATTTAAAAAAATATATTTTTTACAGGTGTTATGAATTTTTTAGTCATGAATGTCAAGTTTTCTCAGGGTTACTTCATCATACCTGAGCAGAATGTACATTTTTATAAAAATATGAAAATGTATTTTTAAAAACGTACTGACCTTTGCAGATATTAATGATAATTATTGTTTAATACTTGAATAAGATTTACTATTTTATCAGTGCTTATTCAAAAGATTATGACAAACTTTATATGTATACTCATTTCAAAAATTTAATCTACAATCTCCATCCAGACAATTTTTCACTTTAAGCCCTTCAGAAAATATCAAAATAGCTTTTTTTAGAAATTGATTGTTCATTATAAAAAAATAAGTATTCAAGTCATTATTTGTATAAACTGCTGGTTGTATTTTGAATTACTCAATACATAAAGACAAAAAACAAAAGCAAAAACCTCAGAAACTTTCTCATGACATGAATCTTCACCGTGATCAGACTTTAAGAGTTCTCTGTTGCTCTTTTTTACAGGTTTTCTCTCAGCTTCTCACCATTATTTGTGGTTTTGGCACAAGCTCTCAGTCTCCCGCAGAGCTGCTGTGTCAGTGCTACATAAGGCCACATCAGAGTAGAGCACGTGGGACCTCCTCTATAATGATCCCCTCATCCGTAAACATCAGCGTCTCCCTCTCCCACACCTGCCTCCACCTGCTCTTCATCATAGAAGCGGTCCAATTTCCCGTCATTGTGCGTCAGCTGTCCCAGTAGCCCGCGCTCTCATCTCCATCCATCTCGGCCCACAGCTTCTGTCTTACACACTCTCCGACTCACACTCACCCATCTTACACACAGTGCACGTGTATTGTGTAGCCCTTCTCACACACTTAGCATATTAAACATCAAATTTCTATTCATGATGCTTAACATTATTTAGCGTAATAGGACATGTTTCTAGATCAAAATCCTTCATAATCAGTCAGTTTTTAGAGTTATGTTTAGGCCCAAATTCTTACAAACAGTTCCTGCAATGCAAGCCCTATTTCATGCGCTGTTGCATTCTGAAAAAAGTCGCAAGTAAGTGTTACTTTGTCATCATTGCCACAAGGGGCGCTAAAGGCATAATCTTAACCTGTGTTCTTCTATGGTTAGCTGACTCTTAGGTCAGCTTCTGATATGACAGAGCTAACAGTTGTTAGTTTATGGGCAACAGCAACAAAATGCATGTAACATATGTACAGTATCTGTGTACTGTATGTTTGTAGTCTTAAAGGGATAGGTCACCCAAAAAAACAAATTCTGTTATCATTTACTGACTTAAGTTAATCCAAACCTAAAAGCCTTTTTCTTCCATGGAACGGCAAAAGATATTTTGAGAAATGTCTTAGTGTTTTTTGGCCCATGCAATGAAAGTCAGTGGGGTCCAATGTTAAATTTATCTCCTTTGGTTTTCATTGTGTAGTCAAAAACATTTGTAACAGAAATATACTTTCATTTGTGTTCTCCTGAAGAAAGAAGGTTATACAGGTTTGGAACGACTTGACAGGTGAGTAAATTACAGAATATAAATTTTTGAGTGAACTATCCCTTTAAGTTCAAATCTTGATCAAACAAATATTTCTGTAAGCTTTAGCATTATCATTTATTCTCCCTCATGTTGTTCCAAAGCCGTAAGACTTAGGTTTCTTTAAAAAATATATCTTAATTTGTGTTTTGAATTCCAGGTAACCAAAACTTAGAAGATCCAAAAGGTGACGTAAAACAATCAATCATATGAAGTATTGTGAAGAGACAATAATTTAATATGATGAACAGATTTCATTTAGGCTTTTATTAACATATAAAAACACATACATAAGGCACATCACATACTGTAAACTTGGAAGCTTAAAACTTAATTTGTGTTTCAAATGTTAGCCAAAGTCTTTCCAAAGGTTTGGAAGAATGTGAGGGGTGCATGAATGAGACAGAATTTACATTTTTGGGTGAACTATTCTTTTAAGGATAGTTTCATGTAGGATAAAGAATGACTGTAAATATGGGAGATGTAAGAGAGTGTGTAAGCAGAAATAACATTTCGTCCTCCATCACCCACCTTTTAAACTTTTCACACTCTCTTTCCTTCACTCATCACACACTCTTCTCCTCCTGACCCCATCAGCTCTTCAGTCAGGTCAGAACATTGCTCTCCCATTGAGAGAGACTTCCTTCATATTAAGGGTCACTGACCAGCGGCAGAGTGAATGAAAATGAACTTTTCCTTCTCTCTGTCTCTGTCTATGTGTCTTGCTGCTGTGGGCCAGTGTGTATCTGGGGCTTTCTCTGATCGTCCCCTCTCCAAACTTCCTTTAAGACTGTTTTGCATACCGCTTTCCCCATTATTGCTCATCTCCTTGATAGATCCTCCATGTTACTGCCTCTCCCCACAGAAGCTGTTCACGTGGACACCAAGCAGAGCGAGAGAGAGCCAGGATGTGAGATGGCTGCTTAATAATTCAGAGCTCTGTGAAAGGGCAGGAGTCTGCTGGTGAGCCAAACTGACATTCAGCCAGTTATTGAGCGCCGGCCGCTGGCAGTCGTGTGTGTCCAGCCGTTTCCCTCTGTGCGTCTGGGACATTAGAGCGGGAGATTGACCTGCCTTATTGTGTTAATCCAACTCTTACCTATAGACTCAGCAGCCCACATCACACGGCACCGATGGCGCTTCATGGGCCGCAGGTCACGGGCGTCTGAACGTGATCACTGCTTTTCTATTAGGACACTGTCTGGAGAGCCTGGGAGCGCTACGCTCTGTTGGCTGGTTAACTCGTTTTTGTGTTGGCCCGAGTTTGTACCTGGTATTAACGTCAGTTTTAGACAATCTGCTTGAAACAGGATGGCACTAAATCAGGACTTAACAATAAGGATTTTTTTTTCTGCTGGCTCAAAAGTTTCGATTTCCACTTGCCCTGCCAACATTTTTACTAACAACACTTTCAATTAATGATACATTTTTACTAGCAATGCATTTTTATATTTTCTAGAAATGTTTATTTTAAAATATATATTTTTTTCTGCTTATTGATACGTTTCAATCACTTTTTTTGTTCCTAAAGAAGAAAAAATACTGAACAAAAAACGTTTTATTATTTGCAAAAAAATATTTTGTATTTTTAGATTTCATTATATTTTAAACATTAAATTAAAAAATAACATTTAAAAATAAATACGTTTTCATATTTGCTAGAAAAATGTATTTTTTAGTAAATATTACAAAAAAATCATCAAAAAATGTTCACAACTTTTTTACTGTACTGTGTATATGTAAGCAATAGTTGTAAATTACACAGCTATAAATTTGTGTTTGTGTGTATGTGTGTATGTATGTATATATATATATATGTATATATATATATATACACACACACACACACACACACACAAATTTATAGCTGTGTAGCGGCCATTATAAATTCAGATATGGAACATTACTGATTTTTTTGTAGTTTTTAGCTGTGCATAAGTCCTTTGTAACTAAACAAAATCTAATTTATGTCAACTAGTTAGACAACATTACCTTGACATATCAGCAGAATTTGCAACAACAACCAAAGATTTTAATCTGCATGCATAAAAAATAGATGTACAAAATCAGTGAATATACATTTTTTTGTATTACCAAAATTAGAGATGCTTCCCTCAAAATCCATACACAAAAATTCAGGAGATGTGTTTTTTTTCTACCATGTGTCTCACCTGACCACTACTGATCAGATCACCCGTGATATATCTAAATACCAGGTGTACACAGGGCCTGCATGTCCCTCCGAGGTGGGTTGGCACAGCTCAGACCTTCCCTGCTTTAGATTCATGTTTTCTAAAGCCAGGGACAGGCCTGTGTGATTGGGCCCAGACTGTGGGCCTTTTTGATGCGCTGCCTCTAATTTCTGTGTGTGTGTGTGTGTGTGTGTGTGTGTGTGTGTGCAAGTGTCAGATGACAGCAGGCTGTGAGCAAAGGGAGATCAATAGGACACAGTACGGCCAGTTGGCAGACAGCTGCGTTTACGAGCGTGTGCATGGCCGGCCATTCGCCGGGTGTGTTTCAGGAGTGCGCTGAACTGCGCTGTGACATTTCAACACATAACTTGCATTGCTGCAGCTAATGACCAGAACTGTCGCATTTGTCCAGCACTGATTGCACATCAGAGGCCCAATTAGCTCTGGTGAAGTCTGACATTCTGATTTCCTCATCACTGAGAGAAATCCTAGACAGAGAAGACAGAAAAAGTGGTGGAGAGGGAGAGAAAGGGAAGGGAATGTTGTGAAGGTGATGTTTTTCTCCCTTTTTCCGCCCCAAATTCCAGTCTATTCACTGTCATATCGATCTCGAGCCCATCGTACAAGCCCAGGCTCATCAACATACAAAGTAGTGCTCTGAATCCAATTTCTGTAATTGGCAATTTCATCGTGGAGATCTGTTTCATCAGTTTAGGAATTTGGCCCGTCCCGAGGGGGGGAACAGCTCCGTTTGACTGAGAGAGTAGTGGAGAGATCACTGACCGCTCTGTTATGTGGCTCTTAGGATAATAAGGAGACGTGTTATTTGACTGCAGAATTTGACTGCAGAAGGTTCTTGTAAGGTCTGATTTTATGATGTGACTACATAAACAAACAGCTCTGAACACAAGAATGGAGAGATGTGCACACCTCTGCCTCTATAGCTTCTGATTTACGCCTCTAATTTCAGCTAATTTACTCCCATTTTTGTGAAATCCTCTGTAGGTCAGCTTGTGTAATATGAGGTTTTGTGTAGGTCTAATTTTAATTTGATGGAAGGCGATATGGAAGTGTAATCTGATTGGAAAATGTTGTGTAGGCCTGATTTCATTCTTTGAGGTGATGTGTAGGTCTAATTTGAAATCTGTAGGTTTGATTTTGGATGAGATCTAAATGTATTTCTTTTTCATTCTTTCTTTCTTTCTCTTATTTCATTTTAATATTTATTTTTTATTAAATATTGTAAAATATCATTTTAATTTCTTTAAAAGATTTTTCTAGTTCTTTTAGACTTCAGATGACAGCAGGCTGTGAACAAAGGCAGATCAATAGGACACAGTACGGCCAGTTGGCAGACGGACGCTTTTACGAGCGTGTGCACGGCCCGCCATTCGGCGGGTGTTATTCAGGAGTGCGTTGTAACATTTCGACACATAACTTGCGTTGCTGCAGCTAATGACCAGAACTGTCGCATTTGTCCAGCACTGATTACACATCAGAGGCCCAATTAGCTCTGGTGAAGTCTGACATTCTGATTTCCTCATCACTGAGAGAAATCCTAGACAGAGAAGACAGAAAAAGTGGTGGAGAGGGAGAGAAAGGGAAGGGAATGTTGTGAAGGTGATGTTTTTCTCCCTTTTTCCGCCCCAAATTCCAGTCTATTCACTGTCATATCGATCTCGAGCCCATCGTACAAGCCCAGGCTCATCAACATACAAAGCAGTGCTCTGAATCCAATTTCTGTAATTGGCAATTTCATCGTGGAGATCTGTTTCATCAGTTTAGGAATTTGGCCCGTCCCGAGGGGGGGAACAGCTCCGTTTGACTGAGAGAGTAGTGGAGAGATCACTGACCGCTCTGTTATGTGGCTCTTAGGATAATAAGGAGACGTGTTATTTGACTGCAGAATTTGACTGCAGAAGGTTCTTGTAAGGTCTGATTTTATGATGTGACTACATAAACAAACAGCTCTGAACACAAGAATGGAGAGATGTGCACACCTCTGCCTCTATAGCTTCTGATTTACGCCTCTAATTTCAGCTAATTTACTCCCATTTTTGTGAAATCCTCTGTAGGTCAGCTTGTGTAATATGAGGTTTTGTGTAGGTCTAATTTTAATTTGATGGAAGGCGATATGGAAGTGTAATCTGATTGGAAAATGTTGTGTAGGCCTGATTTCATTCTTTGAGGTGATGTGTAGGTCTAATTTGAAATCTGTAGGTTTGATTTTGGATGAGATCTAAATGTATTTCTTTTTCATTCTTTCTTTCTTTCTCTTATTTCATTTTAATATTTATTTTTTATTAAATATTGTAAAATATCATTTTAATTTCTTTAAAAGATTTTTCTAGTTCTTTTAGACTTAGTTTGCATGGTAAAACCCTTTATAAATAGTTGCATCTTTAATTTCATCCCCCTTAAAAATGCTGTTATAGACATACACATACAGATGGTTTTAATTTTTCTTTATTTTTTTCTCTTTCTTTATTCCTGGAAATAGGTCACTATGGTTTATTAGATTTTTTTTAAGTAACAATTTAAGTAAACAACTTTTTAGTCATTTTTAATACTTAATATTTATTAGATATTATTA
The DNA here is from genome assembly GCF_001515605.1 of Sinocyclocheilus anshuiensis. Classification (NCBI taxonomy): domain Eukaryota; kingdom Metazoa; phylum Chordata; class Actinopteri; order Cypriniformes; family Cyprinidae; genus Sinocyclocheilus; species Sinocyclocheilus anshuiensis. Next base: position 694,262 of record NW_015548336.1, read on the forward strand.
AATATTTTTAAGTATTTTAAAGTAAGTTTTTTGGGGGGTAGTAGCTAATTTTTAGACTTTTAGACAGTTTGTAAGGTAAATCCCTCTCTAAAAAGTAAAGCATCTTCAATTTCATTCGCTCTAAATTAGCACCACTGTTGCATATTTTATTTTATTTTTAAATTTGGTTAAAAAAAAGATAATGTAATATTTTCTTTTTTATTTATTTGGTCATTTTAGGGCCTAAACATGATTTTTCTTTGTTTTATTTTGCATGGTTTTATTTATTTGTCATTTGCCTCAAACTGTACCACTGAGAACATGGCGTGAGGAATGTGTGTGTATGTGTGTGTATATAGCTGCTGTAAGGCAATGATTTCATCAGGCAGAGATCAAAGATTCAAATGAGCATTGTAAATCACACACCATTAACAAGCTGCCTTGTAAATTAGCAATGCAGGGTGTGTCAGAGCTGGAATGGGGAGGGGGTTTTGCCACATGGGGACACATAAACTACCTCCACAGGGCTATTTACTGCCACCATAACCGTACTCAGAACCTGAGTCTGGCACACTGCCCTACGCCCAGAGAGCTTTGATGGCCTTTTTCACTGGTCCATCGCCATCGCTCGTTAGAAGGCCTGGGGGACCGTCTGTGCTCTTTGCACCCTCACAAATGATGGAGGATGATAAAACAGAAAGCTTTGGGACTTTGGTGTTACTCTCCAAGACCTATAACCAAGCTTGCACAGAATCTGTGCAGATTTGGAACGATCATCATTCACAAAGTCCTACATATCTTACAGGTCCTATGTTTTTATCTCACACGGGGACACATAAACTACCTCCACTGGGCTATTTACTACCACCATAACCGTACTCAGAACCTGAGTCTGGCACACTGCCCTACGCCCAGAGAGCTTTGATGGCCTTTTTCACTGGTCCATCGCCATCGCTCGTTAGAAGGCCTGGGGGACCGTCTGTGCTCTTTGCACCCTCACAAATGATGGAGGATGATAAAACAGAAAGCTTTGGGACTTTGGTGTTACTCTCCAAGACCTATAACCAAGCTTGCACAGAATCTGTGCAGATTTGGAACGATCATCATTCACAAAGTCCTACATATCTTACAGGTCCTATGTTTTTATCTTGCTGTTTAAGAAATATTACCATATTTCAATTCATTTTGTGGAACTGTGCTGATTTTCCACTAAAAATCATTGCAGAAAAATCATACTGGGTCCTTTTTCTATTCTTATTCTCCAACAGTTCTTTTTTTATGTGTCTTCATCTCATTAATGATGATAAAGAGGAAGAGGATGTCCTCGGTCAGTCGGGAATGTTTGGGTTATGAGTCCCGCCAGCTGCCATAACATCCAGAATTGTGTCAAGATAGCACCTGCTGTCTCTCAGTATGCGGTGTCTGCAAAACATTGACGCTTTGCAATGTTAATTGTATTGTGGCCAAATCAATAGCATGAATGGAACAATCAAACACGTGCCAGGTTTCTGTTCTGAGCGGCTGGTGGGGGAGCTGGGCCTTTAAAAGAATCTTTCTGTCACTCTTTTGTGCATCTTTGAATCTGTCGACACCTTACTTTCTTTTGTAGTTGGGGGTATTGATCCCACAGGCGACAATGGCTTAGCATCTCTGTGTGCGTGTCTCAAATGTGTGCGCATCCTGCTTCCAATAACAATGAAGCTGGGAGCCCAGGTATGAAGGGACATACTGTAAGAACTTCCTAAAAAAAAGTCAGCTTGACTCATGAATATTAATTATGTGACATTCACCCAGTATCTAGCCAGGTTTGCTGAAAGGTCTTAAAATTGTTTTATGTGACTGTCTTCTTATATTTATATTATTATTAAAAAATATTTTTTCTCTCTTTATACCAAGCAATTCCAAACCTTTTCAATATATTGATTATTTCCAAAAGATTTTTTTATTCATTCAAAGCAAATCAAAACACCTAAACTATTATTTGTTTAAAAAGATTTTATTTTATAATGATCATATTTAATCTTTTTTTAAATATGAATCAATGTAAAATATTAAACAAGCATATATATATATATATATACGTATATATTATTTGAAAATAGTAACATTTTAAGATTTAAGCTTGGCTCATAAATAATAATTATATAATGTTTACCCAGAAGTACTATCTTATTTTTTTCAAACTTTTTCTACTTTTTTATTTATTCATACCAAGCAAACTGAAAACTTAACAAGTAAAATAGCATTATTTCTGTTTATTTTTATTATTATTAAATTGTAAGGGAATGATTATATTACAATCATAATTCTAATTGACAATTAGAATGATTAAATGTAATAACCATATTTTTGGAAATATTAAAAAAAAAATATGCTTAAAAAAAGTTCTTACCCTGTAGCTGATAATGACTGTAAAAGTTATATTTCCTAAAATGTGGGTTTACAAACTTTACTACACCCCTACATGTACATGTATATGTGAGTACACTACAAAAACGTCGGAGGCCTGCAGACATATACAATCCTATTTTTTGCCATGGCCCCTGAAGCCGAGCGTCTTTAATTCGGCAGGCTTTAAATATTGCATGACTTGCTGATGGCGGTGGCAGTCAGAGGCTTGGCTGCTCTGGTATTAACCTGTCTGTATAAATCAGGAACCCTCCCAGGCCTGCTCCCTCCCTTCCCATCCTTCTATCAGCCCTCTCTTCCCTCCCGTCTCTCATTTGTCCATCTAAACTCTGGGCCGGTCTGATCAGGGGGCCCCTGTAATCCTGCGCCAGGGGCCCTAACATCAGCGCTAGGCAGGTGACAAATAGTTTTTTAATTGCCTGCACCAGAAAAAACATTAGTCTGGTCCCCTGCCTTGGTAGAGGCGGGCGGGACGTGTGCGTAATAATAATAGCCAGGCCGACGCCTCCCTGCAGGCTATTTTTAGACTGGGTATTTTGAGGGCTCGGCCAGTGTATGTGTGTGTGTGTATGTGTGTGTGTGTGTGTGTGTGTGTGTGTGTGTGTGTGCGTGCGTGTGCGAGAGAGGGAGAAAAAAAGAGTGTTTGGACAGGGGAAATGGAGGTGCGGCATTAGATCCTCCGTTCCGCGTGCCAACCAACACCCAGCACCACTTTCCCAGCAGGCACATGCACACTCTTTCCTAAGCCTGCCTGAAATTAAAGGAAATACTGTGTGTTTGGTGTGCTGAAGAAGCCTGATGAAGCTGTCCAGTTTATGTAGCAAGCTGCACACTCCTGCTGCTTTGGCTTGGTTTGTGCTTAGTGTTGAGATATGGTATTGATTTTTTTTTTCTCCTTTATCCTCTCTGTCTCTCTTTCTCTGTCCCTCTTGTGCTCTCTCATCAGTGCCCTTGCCATATCTATGTAAGATATTGGCTCAGCATTTGCTGAGCCACACACAGGAGCGTGTGTGTTCGTAGGGCGACACTGACCCCATCCGTTCAGATGGAGAAGACTGAGGTGGGTGGAGACACAGACATCTGGGAGAACACAGTCGTTACATATGTTTAGCGTATGTGCTGGGTTTGGGTTGATATGGTTCTGCAAGTGGTCAAAAAGGTATAAGAGAGCAGGTTTACATCTTGAGATCACAGTTTGTGTGTGTCGGTGGTTTAGCAGCGGTGTGAATGTTTTGCCCGAAGCTTCTCCATTTCTAGGACTGAATCTCAGCATGAGTTTGGCTTCACTGCAGTTCTGAGGATCCTCAGATCTGCTGTCCTCTTCCCACAAAACACTCTCTCTCTGGCTCTCTGACCCTTTTTCATACACATGCTCGCACACATGTAAACAGCACACCCCAGCTACTTTCCCTCTCTCCTCTCATGAACCTCTAGACTCCATCGCTCTCTCAGCCACTAGCCATTTATTTTCGCTTTCATTTCAAATATATTAAAGGGATAGGTTTCCTGAAAAATGAAAGTTTGTTCATCAATTACTCATCTTAAACCTGTGTGAGTTACATTCTTTTGCGGAACACAACAGTTCTGAAAATGTCTAGGGAAAAATGACATCCAATGTTGTTTTGCATTGTATGGACAAAAACATCTTATTTTGTGTTCTGCAGAAGAAAGAATGTCATACAGGTTAGGAACAGCAAATGATGACAATTTTCAGTTTCCAAAACAGCATAAAAGTATCAAAAAGTGGTCCATATGACTCGTGAGATATTCTTGAAGTAATACAATTGATTTGTGTAAGGAACAAACTAAAATTGTTGTAATTTGCTGATAATCTTCCCATCCGATGAGCTTTTATCTCAGGAACCACCACAACCGGATTGAGTCTGTGAGTTCAACTTGAGAGTCTAATTCACCAACAAATCCTACAGTTCTGTTTTTGTGATTCACTGATTTATGACTCAAAAGAATGACTAGTTCATGAAACAGACATCAGGCTTCTCTTTTGCACAATTTTAGTCAGTTTCTCACACATGATGTTTTATTAACAAAGTTCGGGAGGAGTATGGCAGATACTTAGCCTAATTAACACAAGAGGAGCGCACTCAAGTTAATCAACACCAAGAGGTATAAATACAGCAGACTTACCTCTATCCATCGATGGTTTATCAGCATCCCTCGGCCGCCCTATCTCCTCACTTCGAGTTCTAACTACATTTATACGGGGGGAGTACTCTGGGTTCGGGCCATTCCCGAGCTCGGAGCCCTTCCCCGGACAGCACGCCTAATACGCATTACTAGCTAATTATATGTAAGTGTGAACTCGTGAAAATCCTATTGTATTGTATAGCACACAAGACTGCTTGTATGGTGTTTTTGCATCCTTTTTGAAGTTTGAGACCAGTACATACTTCTGTCATATCTAATGTAATTGGATTTCCATCAACAAACATGGCCATCTGCTTTCAGGTCGCTGGTTGAAGCTGTGTCTCTAGCAGCAGTCCACAGAAAACACTTCGTGACCATATCATTGCAGAGAGGGCACTGACTCAACAGCCCCTGCAACAGTGTTGAGAAGACCTTTTACCAGCCATTTATGCTTCTCTTCGGGGAGCAGGCTGTCCTCACACACACACACACACACACACCTTTTGTCATTCTGGCATTGGCATATGATCAGAGTGTGTCTGGACACAAGACAATCTGTTATGGAGTTGTCACTTTTAGACAGTGTCCTTGAAAGCGGTCCAGGGATTGTCCGTGTGACCTTTGACTTCAGTAGACAGCGCTCATGTATGGCCACCATCCAAGCCTGATCCAACCAGATGCGATACGTGTTTGTTAAAACACTCAAATGCCTGCGCAAAGCGCTGATGACCCAGAAAGCTCTCGTCAGGGCGACGAAGGGTTAAATCCGCCTCCGCCCTTCTCCTTTCCCTGCCCTGCCAGCTGTTCCTACTCCACACCTTTCCTCTCTTTATCCACTGCTCCCTGCACTCCACAGTACCTCTCGGACCAGTAAATGAAGGCTCATTTGCAAGTTAGATAAATCCTTTGAATGTATTATGGATGTAAACAAATTAGCCCGTAGGCCCCAGACGATACCAAATGGAGCGGAGGACTCTTCCTGTGGTGGTTTCCTGCACATGCTCAGTAGCTTGATTGATGCCTTTTCTACTGCCTTAATTATTTCAGTATGAACTGATATTCTCCGTATGAGGCAGGTGCATTGTTAAAGTAATGCTCTTTAATGCTACCTCTGTAACGCTCCCTGCCGAGTCCTTCCTCTCCTCATCAATTCATAGCAAGAGCACTCAGCCAATTAAAACGGACTGGAGAGGGGCGAGAGGAGCAGAGTCATGCTGAACCTGTTTATCCACAGCAATGTTTGTGGTCAAATTGAAGTTGTTGTTTTATTTTGTTTCTTTTATCACCATGTTACTTTATTAGCTAATTTACATGATTAGTGGTGCTTGTTAAGGCAACTACAGACTACTAAGAGGCTTAATTATTTGTTTTTATCTCATTTTAAAGTGATAGTTCACAAGTCATTTACTCATGTCGTTCCAAACCTGAGTGACTTTCTTTCGTCTGTGGAACATACAAAAAGATATTTTGAAAAAATGTTGTCCATACATTGAATGTCAATGGGGTCCAATGTTGTTTGAAAGAAAAAAAGTCATACATGCTTGGATTGGAGTTTGAACCATATCCAAGCACCAGAGCACCCTACAAATGCCCTTACAACCACTTAGAAAACCTAAGCATCATGGTAGTGGGTTTTGCACCGGCAAGCAACAGTAAAAATCTGTATTTTTTGTTTTGTGTGAACGCTTGCACACATGCACATTACACACTCTTTTAAACTGCCCTGTCTGTCTGTGGCGGGGCAGAGGTTAAGGAAGAGAGGAGTGGGTGAGGCATTGTTGAGATTGATTAAGACTCACTATTGATCACAGCGCGTGTGGGTGGGTGTATGGGGATTGGAAGAGCCCAGGGCCCATCTCTCTGAAGACTCCAGCTCTGTTCTCTATAGCAGGCTTGCTAGAGACCCCTCCGGGGGCCACATCAAAGAGTCCTGCTTCCCAGCCACCCTTGTCTTTTGAAGACAGCAGCGTTTGATGACATCACTTCCCCTATTATTTCACAGTTGGACAGTGCGGCTCATGTGGAACACAATACCTCAATATGTGAAGAACGGTAGACGAAGAAAAAATATATTGAATCTTTCGATCTCTGTTATCCAACACCACAATCAAAATTCACATTGAGTGAATTGAGGTATGGGAATGTTGGGTTTCTGTGTATCTAGGTTTTTGAATACTGCTCTGCATCCTAATGTATCTTTACACATGTTCACTTGGGTTTTTAGTGTGTTTCTAAATAAATAGACTGCACTTTACTATAAGACTGACAAGGCACCCATCCATATGATGAATAGAATGATGGATAGATGGAGTAGAAAGTGTTGTAACACTGAAAAATAACACCTATTGCGTTTAAGATGGATTCTTTATACTGTACCTGCAGTAAGCCATCAACAAACAGACTGCAGGGATTGATTACTGACAGGCCAGTGTTTGTTGTCTTTTAGGACACCTGAACCAGTGTTGTTCTCCACATCTGCTTCACACCTGCGGTGACCTCATGCAGACCTCGAGGCCTGAAGCTACCGATCGTAGAGAGGTCAAACATATGGCCAAGCATGTTAAACACCCTCATGCTGACTACTGATACACTGGCCACACTCTCCCAGCTAGAGTCACATTCAAGCGACTCTTTCCTGATAAGGCATAGTGTTTAAAGAGATAGTTCACCCAGAAATGAAAATGATATATTGTTCAGTCATGAAACTCTAGATGGCGCAGGCTGACGGGTTGTTAACGTAACTGATGATATTCAGAGAGTTAAACGACTTGGCGCAAGCTGATTGGTTCATGGTGCATATGCAGCCAATGAGCTTACTGCCTTGCATTTATATGGCTGGCTAGCAGTCACTTGAGATTCAGATTCAGATTCTCTGAAACCCTCCACCTTCCCCAGCTCCATCTGTATAGATCTGCTACGGGTTATTTTAAATGCTATTTGTGCAGCAGCAGTATGTCTTAAATACTCACGGCACCGTATCACCATATGCATTGGCAGTAGCAAGTTCCTGTACTTGCTTGCAGCAGCAGCAATAATCTACAACTACAGCAATAACCAACAGCAGCAGCAGCGTAGCAGATCTATTCCGCCAAGACCAAATACATTATCCATATCCATCACCATGCTAAAATCTTCAGAGAGTTGTCATGATTGAACTGTCATTATTTAGTGATATACATATCATTCCAAACCTACTGTATATGACCCCAAAAAAAAAAAACTAAAAATGTATATTTTGAAGCCTCACTCTGCTATTTTCCATGTAATTTATGTTTTAAAAATGACAAGAATCACCATGCAATGCTCTAAGTGGCTTTATAGAAAGTAATATGATAGCATTGTAGGAAGAATAGGAATAGATGAAAATTTAAGTCATTATTTATTGATAATCTTCTCAACCTATAAGCTGTTGACCTGGCAGAATAAATCAATGAATTGAACTCATAAACAAATCAGTCTGATTCATGAACAAATAATTCAGTTCAAATTGTTAACCAGATCAACCAACTCATTTAAAAGAACAAGTTCAAAAATAATGATTTATTTAATGGTCCAGTTAATTGATTCAATGAAATGTTCTTTGAGCCAGAGTACAGCCATTCTAAAAAAAATATTTGGAAGATTACAGGAGCATATTTAATGAATAATGTGAACAAGTAATGCAATCTGTATATTTTTACAGATAATTATATAAAGAAATACTTTATGAGTGAGCTTTAGTAAAACCTGACAGTAGTTTTTTTTATGCCAAAAGAGGGTTTGTGCTAGTGCAAGCTGTTAGTAAATCTGGCTTTTAAAGCAAAGATCTATAGATCATGTTGATGGTACTTTTTTAGGAAATATAGTGCACAAGTCTTGCACTACTTTTATGATGCAACTCTGTAGAAAAAAAAATTATTATCTTATTTTATTCCAGTAGTTCCATTAATATTAAATAATGACAGAATTTTCGTTTTCAATTGAACAATTTGTTTATTTGACCTGGCCATAATGAATATATATATATATGTATATATTATATTTTTTTTGTACCGAGCCTCTGTCACACTCTCCTCTTTCTCCATATTTCTCTGTGACTCTCCCTTGCTCTCTCTCTCTTTGCTTTTGTCTTTACCCACTCCCCTCTCTCAGCTTCAGGGCTTTTCTGGCTTGGTATTTGCTTTAACCCCGAATCAATCTGTTTTGAGCAGAACTCATAAACTTTTCATAAGCTCAACCCTTACACCCATGTGAGTGAGCTCATCAAGACTTCTCCGCCTGTCCTGCTGCTTGTTTGATATTCGGCGTACTTAAGCGCGGTGCCGGACCCCACGCCGGGCCGCGTTCAGTCGTGCCACGAGTCTCCTCTCTACCGCTCGGCGAGCCGCTCCTGTCTCTGCATCGATCCCAGCTGCCGTACATCTTCAGAGCGTGAGCGCTATCTAGCCGCGCCATGTTTAATTTATGTAGTGGAATGTCCACTCAGTTAGACACCCTCAACTGTTTGGAGATGTGCCGTGCCTAACCGCTTAATGTAGTCGCTGCAATTTGTGCTGTGTTTGCCTGATTAGCGCTGAGTGACGTTTGTCCACACCCCACCTCGCCGAGGGAGGGACGCAGCCGATTTGTGTTTGCTCACCGGAATGGCATCGACGTTCACGGTGATGCGTTTTGCTGTGACACCTTCCCCGCATGTTGGTCAACAGACTTAATAAGCACAGGACAGACTCGCTTTTCTTTATCTTTATCATTCCCTCTCGCCCTTGCTCTCGCACACACTTTAACCGAACAGCAGGTCAAACTTTTAAAAGTGTGCATCGCTAACAGGCTCACTCAGGCAGAAGTGCCATCTCAGCACCTGTGCCTTAATGATTAATACCATATTGATGATCTCAATTAATTTCCTATTACGCGGCAGCAGGTCTGCACTGCTCGATTTCTGTCACGGCCCTGAGTTTGGACCGGGGGAGATCTCAGAGGGCAGCTGGCTCCCATTGATAGTGGGAGATTTCGGGTTGCTTGCACACTGGGGAGAGAATTTTCTGTGTAATGGTGACTGACCTTCACTGCGTATTTGTCATCCAGTAGGGAGCAAGAGCTTTTTCTTAAAGGCAACATGAAAAAGCATTTGCAATGCATATACAGTAATGGGACACATTTACATGTGAAACAGAATAATGTACTGTAGAGGGCTTGAGTTTAGCAATCTGTATGTTGAAAAGTTGACTAGTTGATTATATTATTGGTTAATATAATTTTTCCCCACTAGGGATGTTCATTTCGGTTATTTTTCCTAACCGACACTCGTTAACCGATTATTAACCGTTAACCGACAAGATTATTTTAAATTAGAATTTAATTAAATTAGAAAGGATAAGTGTCTGCGACCCGTTAAAAAATACTAACATTTGCTTCCCGGGGATTAATTTTACATGTGCAAAAGCTGCAAACAACAGAACATAAGGATTCACATGGTCATATCACATCATGCACCTGCAGTGCTTCTGTGAGCGGAGAAAAACATAATAAAGCTAGGCTATATGTATATAATTAATAATAATATTATATTATATTAATATAATTAAACAACAATAATAATAATAATAAATAGGCCTATATGAGAAATATATTTTTACTTAAATAATAAATTAAGAAAACGAAAGAAAAACTGTGCAACAAGCAAATAAAAGCAAACCTTTTACAATTCTGATTATCTTTATGACTAAAAGGAGTAGTTGCTTCCACTGTTAGAAGGAAAAAATTCAAGTGATTGCGCCTGCACTGCATGTGTGCACACACAGTTAAGTTTTGCTACCTTGACAATGCAGCCTGTTCATTGTCATAATAAAATACAGTCAGTCAAACATATGGGAAAAAAACACACTGCTCAGTTTAAATATGTAGGTAGTAAAATCTGTGCCGTTAAGCGTTATCACCGTACCGCCGTGATGTTATGCAAACCATTTTGTTTTACATGGCTATTGGAACGCCAGTGAAGTAGGCTACATAATAAATAATATTTTGGCATTCAAATACATCTCGAATACGGAAACATTTGATTTTGTGTCGAATGAGAGACCCAACGTTGGTTTCAGTTTCGTTTTAGCCTAAATGAATTCGTTTTTGCTTGTCGTTTATATAGCTATAGCTTCTTATATTTTTAATTCTTGTTCTTTTCTAAATACTGTTAATTGAAAGGATTTGTTGTGTGTTAATGTTTGTAAACATTTCGCGTCGGCATTAGGCCTATTTCTGAATGAAATAAAATGCGACTTATATGCAACTTGCGTTTTTTTTTTCTTAAAAAAAATGCTATTTTTTTATATACGCGTAGCGTATTTTAACCATGCAGCAAACCTCTTTAAATATTTTGACAAATTACTGAAAAAAAAAATAAGTAAATTACTTTTTAAACCGTTTAACTGATTGTATTAATCGGTCAAAAATTCTTACGGTCGGTTAACCGGTTAAAATGAACATCCCTATTCCCCTCCCGCAAACGCTTTGGTTACATCAGCAGAAAAGAAATATGTGTCAGTGGTAGAGAAAGTTATATCAATGATTGTGAAAAATATATTTATTTAAAATAACATGAATGTCCTTCATTGTGTACACTACCATTCGAATGTTTGGGGTCAGTAAGATTTTTAAGATAAGAAAAAAATGTCTTCAAAAATACAATAAAAACAGTCATATTTTGAAAAATTATTGCAGTTTAAAATAATTATTTTCCATTTGAATATATTTTAAAATGTAATTTTTCCTGTGATGCAAAGCTGAATTTTCAGCAGTCATTACTCCAGTCTTCAGTGTCACATGATCCTTTAGAAATCATTCTAATATGCTGATTTGGTGCTCAAGAAACATTTCTTATTATTATAAATGTTAAAAACCGTTGTGCTGCTTAAGATTATCATAATACATTTTAGAAGATTATTGACATCACTAAAGATGAATATACACATGTGGTCAAAACTTTCCTTAGGCACTCACACGCACATAGAGTAATTTAATTGTTTAGATCTTTTGGATTCTCATTTTAGTGCTACAGAAAATTTATTTTCTTGCATTGTTTTAGCAATTTTCGTCAATTTACTCCTTTCTCTCTTCTCTTTTTCCTCACTCGTTTCACCTGCCATCATACCAATTTCAGACCCTCAGCTCTGCCTTCTGTCCAAAACCTCTGTCTCTCTTAAAGTGACTTAACTCATTCTGCTGGTCGCTAGGCAACTACTGGCTGGTTCGTGTCCCAGATGGTGAGGGTTTATGTGTGTAGGCATCCGGGGGTGTCTCCTGAGCGCCTGCACCCTGGGGCTTTCCAGCTGGAGTGGTCAGTGTGCTCTTGGACCTCTCAGAACTTAATATTGCAGCATTCTGATTTTGCATTCTGATTTCATGTTGTTGATAATTGCCATGGAAAATGTTTTGTTTAACTGCTTTTGGTCCAGAAATTTACCCACTAGGCCATTTCCAGATTACACCGAGGCTATTGCCACAGCATCTTAAGACTATAGATGCTATCTTCTTTTATCTGCTGTCCCTGATCCTATCAGCTTATCTGTGATTCAATCAGGAACCAGGAGTCCTAGCACTCAAGGACCAGTTTGCCATACAGAGCCTTCTCCCCAAAATATAAATCATTGATGGCCTCAGCATTATCTGCACATTATGATTCTGGTATACAAGGTTCAGACTCTGGCTTAGACTCACATTTAGCATTAGAATCAAAGCTAAGACTTCCCTGCTGAAACAAAAACAGCTTAGACAAGCATGAATTTCTAATCTGGCCCAGCTTGCACTGCAAAACAAAAAAAAAACTAAACTGAAAAACAAGAAAACTGTATTTTTCCTTCTCTAGTCAATTGGTCTTTTTTTAAGGATTTTCAACTTCTACTGAAACCAAAATAAATAAAAAATAATAAAAACTCCCAAGGTCAAGGTCACTGAACTAAAACAAAATGATGTGAAGATATAACAACAGTTACAAACATTCATGCATATGTAAGCTATAAGCAAACAACATAAATAATACCCAACTAAATAATTAAGACTACAGAGGTGAGCTGAAAACAACTGAGAAAATGTTTTTTTTAGTTGAGATTTAAAGGAACAGATGTTGCAGAGAGTCTGCATCTCTACCATATCCTCCTTCAAATCTCAACTAAAAACACGGAAATACTGATCTAGACAAAGAGTTTTCTCATTGTTATTTATGGTAGTTAGTGCAAGATTGGTGCTGCCAGGTTAACCAGCTTCACCAAAAAGATTATTGCTGAATCTGGATAAGAAGCCTGGTTGGGGCACCATCTTCTAAAACCCAACATAAGCTGGTTAACCGGCAGGGTTAGAGCGAGTGCAAGGGCTGGCTGACTTTGCTGTGTTCTTCACTGACACATGCACTTCCTGTGAGAGACTTTGGGCATTAGGACCATAGTCACCAAGCTCCACTGTGCCCATCACAGCAGACTGATGGCTCCCAGACGGCCTGCTCCCGGTCTGCTCAGTGCAGAGCTAATGGAGAGGTAGCCCACCGGTGTTAAAGCAGCTGCCAGATGAATAGCTGAAACTCTAGTGGCAGCCAAGGTGGAATCTGTACTTTTACAGTAACACCTACATTTTGTCCTCTGTGCTCCATGCAAACTCCAATTCGATCTGCAATGAACATATACTCCAAAGAGACAGGAGAATACAGAATATCTTTTTGATTTTTTTTTTTTTTTTTTTTGCAGAACTACATGTTGACACCTGGGCAAACACATAACCGCACGCTCCATGGACACTCTTGTGAGCTGGGTAGTTCTGGCCCTGGAAGCTAAGTTATTTAAAGCTGGCTCTTGACTTCATCTGAGTCATTATGGGCTGCTGAATTAAACATCACAGGCCTCAGCCTCTGGCTCCTGCAGAAGCGCTCTGCCGTGCTTTGCACCGGCTCCGTCCTCTTCCTCAAAAGTTACATTCTCTAACACCACTCCACATGCTTTTCTCTCTCATGTCTGTCGAGAGGAGCCGAACTGAGACCTAACGAGAGAGAACAGCACACCACAGTCCTTGAGAAGCAGAGGATGATGCTGAGGTCATTTAACACGCTCAAGCATGAAGTGAGGAGTTGTCATATAGCCATGCTGCATTCCTCACCCATTTCCTACTCTGCATCCCATGGGACTGGGATTTACATGCACCTCCTGTGGTGCGTGCAGCTTTCTGGGGAGTTGCACATGGAATGTGTATGTTTGTGTGTTTGTATTGTGGGCATTAGATCAACTAGCCATCTCACAGCAGTGGCCTGAGACTGCAGGCAGAATTTGGTGGGTGCCGGGGTTGGTATTTAATCAATGTTTGAATGTGTGAATATAACACAGTTCATGATTTTTTGTATTGATGTTGCTGTTGACTTAGTTGCTGCTTTCCAACAGAAGGTCATCTAAACATGTTAGATGGGTGTTTCTTCAACTTTCTGCACTTGTATGTCCCAGGGACTGCTTTTTATCAAAACAGATTTCAACTTTTTCTTTTATTTTTGTTACTGTATATGAAGATCTTTTTTTTCTACTTTTAAAATGCTTTTTATGTATAGATTTTACATTTTTATTTTTTCATTTAGCAAAAAGCTTTTATCCAAATCAGCTTGAATGAGTACAAAATAATAAATAATACAAATTAATAACAAATATAAAAATATATATATATGTTATTGAATAATTTTATTAAAACTTGGTCAGTCTATAAAAAATATGAATTATTAGTAAAATAATGATATAATTATTTAAATCTATTATTTAAAAACATTCATCAGTTTTTCATCAACAACTTTGTCGATAATAATACATATTGTATTGTATTGTATTCATTCATTCACTAAATTTTAAACTTGGTCAATCATTTTAAAAATATAAATTACTAGTAAAATAATAATATAGTGATTAATACCTGTTATTATTACTTTAGCTGTGGCATCATTTCAATTGCATCAAACTATTTTTCCCCTATTAATAAAACACTTTCTTTATTCATTTTATTTTTTCCTAAACCTTAAACTTGGAAAATACAATCAAAAATGGGAATTGTTGTTTATTAATTTTTGAAAAAAATGACAGAACTCAGTCTACTGTATATATGGACATAAAGCCCACTTGGCCAAATATGCATCTAGTTAAAGAAACACGCATATTTTACTTGCCTTTAGCTACAAAAATATGAGTATGACTTTAAAGATAGCATTTCACATTAAGACTTTTGCTGCGAATGACACACTGACCTCCAATGTTTTCTGCAAATATGCAAGAAAAGAAATACTCATGGCTGGTAAGCTTTCTTAATCCACTTGCTGTTGGCAAAACATTCATTTTGAACCTTATATATGGAAATTTCCATTTGTGAGACTGATGTTGCTGCCTGTTGCTGGCTCCGCTATAAGAAAAACAAGCTGTGCTAAACAGGTGGCACTGGGAGGAAGTGACATCATCGCTTTTATAACTGCGTGCAAAGTGACTGACTTTTACCAACTTGCACTTTAAAGTGTTCTGCATATACAGGCTCATAAACATTAAAGGGTTCATAGAAGGGTCTTCCTCTGTACTAGACACAAGCTGTAGGGGATTTGCTGCACACCATCGGCTTTGACGTGTCATATACACCCACACACGCAAGCGCTTATGTACAAACACACACACACAAGCAAACCAGTCAGTAATGGGAAATAAAACTATGAAGAAAGGGGGATGTTTTGTGCCCGGCGCAGCACTGAGTCAATTGACCTTGAAATGAACAGCAGCACTGGGGGACAGCGAGGTATGGATACATTTAAGAGCTGGGTGTGGGTGCCAGGGGCCAGCCTACTGCCTAATGACGGACACACTGCTTCATCCATCACCATGCTACAGCCAGGGCACCCGCCAGGGCAAGGCTTTAATCACCTCTCTCGCTCATAAACACACACACACACACACACACATGGCACTCTTAAAGGGCTCTTAAAGGGACAGTTTTGCCTAAATTCTTCTGTGGAACACAAAAGAACATATTTTGAAAAATGTATTCATACAATGAAGGTCAGTGGGGTCCACTGTTTTGACTTTTTTTATATGGACCATATTTGTTCTGCAAATAAATCATACAAGTTTAAAATCCCATGAGGGTGAGAAAATACTGGCAGAATTGTAAATTGTGGGTTAAATATCCCTTTAAAGAGACATTTTAGTTAACTGTACAGACTGACATTATTTGCTCACACTCATGGTTATTTTTGTTAACTAAAACCAAACAAAATATATATGAATTGCTATATTATTATGTTACTAATAATTCATATTTTTGATCGATTTTACCATTTTAAGATTTAGGAAATAAGCATATTATTTATTTATCTTTAATTTATTATTAGGGCAAAATTATTTGATGTGATGGAAATTTTGCCTCGAACTAGGGATTTAAAAAAAAATGAATCACTATATTAAAGTTACTTTATTTCAGCTAATTGCTAAGGCAACATTTCTCATTTTTGTTAAATAATAATGAATAAAAACAAAAATTTCTAAAACTTTATTAAAATGAACACAGAAAATACAAAAAATCTCATTTAAAATATTAACAAAATATGAACAAAAACGCTGTAAAAATGATTTTTGAAATTTGTTTCACAAGACAATACTATTCTAGTCTTTCTCTAACTTACTACTTAAAAATTACATATTTAATTCATTGTGTTACTTGCTGTCTTTGTAATTAATTGTGAAATTTACTAACAATTTCTGAGTGAAATTGTTTCTACACTATTTATTTTTCATTGTATAGTAATATACATACTAAAATAACAGTGGCATGACTTTCTTTCTTCTACTTAGAGAAGGACAGGGTTTCAAATAGGTGCACCTAAAACACATTTAGACATCTGGATTGGTCATTATATGTGCCCACATTGTATCACACACTCACATTTGTATAAATGCTGAACTTCACCCACATCCTTACACTCTCAACTATTTCCATTTCACTCCAGTGAAATCAGCTACAACCTGTTAGACACTCCATTCTCTTGAAGGTTGCTGTTTTTTCGGAGAGAGAACATTCTTGACGCTCCACTGTGACTCTGACCTCTACATCATGTCTGGAGTACATAATATTCCTCCAGAACTGAGCCCAGCGGTACTCTGAGAGCACAACACTTCTATCAAGTTAAAAATAGTGCGACAGATGGAGACAAAAAAGTTAAATATTTGTTGCGGCATATCAGAAGTGCTGTGATTTATGTAACATGGGCCTGCCTCCAGCCAGCATCAACTCCAACCTGAAGGGCTGGGAAGAAGGACAGGGTTTCAAATAGGTATCTGCATATTACGGATAACAAAACAAGTAACATATGTGAAATGGGTCTGCTTGTACACCCAGTGGGTATGTTCCTCACCACGCTCACAAGAAATGAGTCAGAGGATCTGTCTCTCCCATGCTTTTTTCCCACAATCCTCTAGGGGTTTCCTGTCAACCGAGTGCAGTGCTTGGCCGTGTCTTTTTGTGCCGCGGCTTTGAACTCCTCGCTGATGTTTTTTTCCTCTCAGAGCTACATAAGCACTGGTTCTTTCTTCTCTTGGACTCGTTTGTGTGCTTTTTAGCTTAATTCAGATATTTAACCTCGATGAGGTTCTTGTTGTTCCAGTGCCAAGACTTTCTCTTTCAGCTTTTAAGTTTTTAGCGTTCGTGCTAGTTATGTTGCGCCATAATTTCCCAAACGCTCTCCCTTTCTGTTGTTGTTCAAACAGCTACTGCTGGAAGCAAATTCACACCAATGATTGAGATTAAGATTAATAGGATGTTATGCCAGGCAGAAACTGGTATGCGTCTCTTCATATCAAGTCAAATATGGGGACTTTGCTTATGCAGAATAAGGAATTAATATGTGCTTTACTAAATATATATATATATATATATGTATATGTATATAGTTATATATATATATATATAGTTATAATTACTTGCTCATGTTTGTGCTGCCATTTACACACCAAAAACGTCACTTCCTGCAGGATGATGTCATGTATGTCACAAAATGTGTGTGTAATATTTTGTCCAGTTTATTTAGACATATTTAATGGGGACATAAAAACAGAAGTGACTCATTCGCATGACCGGAAGCAGCAATCCTGCTTCAAAACAAGTAACATAATGTTCTCATTTGTCCAGATCTGAACCAGCGCCAGCTAAATATGAAGCCCAAATGACCTGCTTCCAAACAAGTCCAACTAAAAGACAATCTCATACGCACAGGCACTTATCTGCCAGAACACGCCGTCCCACCCCCACGCTGCAATAAATCATCCGTAATATGCAGATACCTATTTGAAACCCTGTCCTTCTTCCCAGCCCTTCAGGTTGGAGTTGATGCTGGCTGGAGGCAGGCCCGAGCAGCAGTAATGACCCTGAAGCTATTACTAGTGGATATTTATAGCACTCAGGGCCAGCTATGGGGCAGCACTCATGACCACATTGGCTTCATGCATGTGGGCGTCCAGCTACTAGTTGCCAGGTTACCACAGTGCTTCCAGGTACCTGTGTGTCCCCCAGACGCGCATACACACACACACACACACAAACACACAGAGAAACACCTTTAGAATTGAGATCTGCTTTCTTTCTGCAGGCTTAAAGCAAAAAAAACAACAAGCTTTAATTGTTTTTCTTGCTTACCAATGAAAAACTTGACTCGAGTAAGAAAACAATTTCTGTGAATTCAAGCACAGAACACTTCCTAATTAAGTTTTTTTTACCTTCATTTAGCTTTTAATGCTCTTAAATAGTGAAGTCAAGGGATAAACACAGGTTCTGTGGACCGGTTGTATAAGATCTACACGCCTCTGCACTCCAGGGATGAGCCTAGCGTAAAGGTGCTGAGCTCTAATGAATGCCTTTAATAATGAAAAATGCCGTTTGCACAATACCACAAGCCCTGCACATGCTGCAACTCTATCCAAACTTCGACTCCCTTCTCCCACATCAACAAACCTGGAAGCAAGCCCTGGTTCTCCATGGAGGTGTACCACAAACATGGCCTAAAGATTACATTGCACAATTAATCAATACCTTAATGAGATCCCATTTTCTCCACCAAATAGTATCCAGGCCGAAAGTTTCCTCCTTCTTTAGTTTGTTGGATGAAACTTGCGTTATTAAAAGAGAGCAGCCAGCAGGAAATTAAATTAAATTAAGTTTGCATCCTGATAGATTTATTAGACACTCCACATTTTCATTGTGTTGTTGTGCCATCGGAAAGAGAACTAGGGTCTTGAGGGGGTGCAAGCGTGATTGTGTGGGTGCGTGAAGAGATAGAGCGAGAAAGGAGTGAGCTGTAGATGTCATACGCTTGTGGCTCACTCTTGAATTTACGACTGAAGCACAGCTTCACAGATTACTTGTATTTGGATGGGTTGTAAGTCTGCCAAACGTGCATTGTAAAACAGGGACGAATGTATCTGCGTAGGAGGGATCGAAAAAAGGAATGTGTGTGTGTGTGTGTGTGTGTGTGCGTGTGTGTGTGTGCGTGTGTGCGTGTGTGCGTGTGTGTGCGTGTGTGCGTGTGTGCGTGTGCGCGTGTGTGTGTGAGTGAGAGTGGGTGTGTGTGTGTGTGTGTGTGTGTGTGTGTGCGTGTGTGTGTGCGTGTATGTGGTGGTCATGGATGTATTGGCTTCTGTTGGTATTTATGTGGGTTTTTTTGTTATTGTTTTTATTTTGAAAGGGTGAATATGTGAGTTGGCTGTCTTTTTTACTCTTTATGCTTATATGAATTTCATGAAATATCAGTCATAATTCACCCCAAAATCAATTGGAAAAATAAAATAAATACTTTTTTTGCATAAGAAAATCAAGCTTATTTTAGGACCATTAAGATTTTTGATTTGTGACTATTATTTCTGCAGAAAAAATCAAGGACTGTATTGAAAGTTCTCATGCTGGTTAAGGATTGAGGGCATGGCCTGGTGCTCACCACAGCTGCTTGTGCCATATGGAGATGTAGTGCTGGTGTGTGCTTCCACAAGCTCACGGCCACAGCAGCAGTGCATCCTCAGCTCGCCCTCCCCAACCATGCACCGGTCCAGCACACTCCCTCCATCCACTTGAAAGAGAATAGTACACCAGAACTTACTCTTAAAATCCTCTCGTGAAGACAGATTTCCTATGGATTTAAATTTTAAATCAAATCTTTTCTATTGAAAGTCATCTTGTCCTGACACAAAATATAATATATATATCCATAAATTATGACATTAAATTTATACAATTAAACATATAGTAAAAGATTATGTATTATAACCCATTATAAGTATTTTATATATTATATACAATATAAAAGTATATAGTATAAATAAAATATAGAACAAT
>NW_015548336.1:714260-715410 GCF_001515605.1 Sinocyclocheilus anshuiensis
GCCCTCCCCAACCATGCACCGGTCCAGCACACTCCCTCCATCCACTTGAAAGAGAATAGTACACCAGAACTTACTCTTAAAATCCTCTCGTGAAGACAGATTTCCTATGGATTTAAATTTTAAATCAAATCTTTTCCTTTTAATCCATCAAAGGTGCTGTTCAAACACCTTGACACATTCACTTTGAATATCAAGTGTGCTGGTTGAAGAGTTCAATCAAAAGTTCTCGCTGTGAATTACAGGGCTGTTTGATTTTCAGCGCTCTGAATTTAGCTTTTGATTTGTTCTGTCGCCCTTTTCCGTCCTGCTGATTTTGTCCCCTCTCTCAGTGGTCACTGTTCAAGGCTTGTTAGTCCCACGCAGAGATTGTCAATGCTCTTTCTAATTGTGATTTGCAGTCCATTCAGTTGTAGTAAGAAGACTGTTTGAGAGAGGAAATGTCAGTCTGAACCTGCCTGGTCAACAGCACTGTAATAGAGGGGTTCAGAGATGTCTAGTATGACACAAGCTTTGTCTGAAACTAAAGCAGCTTCCATCAACTGCTAAACAGGCAGCATTTAGTATGAAGGTACCTTCTAAGGATACTGGTTTTAGACCTGATTTCCAATGCATCATGACGTTTTGGCTCATCTGTGGATTATCTATCCCTCTGAAAATGTTTAGCCTGGGTTTCTCTTATATCGGTGAATTTCCCAAGAAATGTCTAGGTCATAATTCACCCCAAAATCAAAAGAAAAAAAATATATGAAAATAAAGTCTATATTTGAGGCCATTATTATATTATATTATATTATATTATATTATATTATATTATATTTATGTGTATATTTGGCTAACAATGCTCATTTGTTAATCAGTTAATCAAAATAAATTATAAATGTATAAATGTATTTATTAAAATAAAGTTATACATTTATTTAATAATACATGTATTACTAAATTATATTATTTATTATGATAAAAATAATAAATAATACATAAAAATCATTATTAAAAATATAAATAATACAAACAAAATTGTTTGAATAAATATACTACTTTCAACTGCTCTAATTTTGAGATTGTGGGATATCATACAGTCGGCAGCGCAGTGTATATTTCATCAGTATGCAGTGTTGGGGAAAGTTACTTTTAAAAGTAATGCATTACA
>NW_015548336.1:715877-728999 GCF_001515605.1 Sinocyclocheilus anshuiensis
ACACAACTCCTCTGCACTTCCGATTTCTCCCAATATGGGGACAGGAGACTTGTCAGTCAATAAATGGGAAAACCAAGTAACTGGCGTTACTTTTTTGAAAAAGTAACTCAGATATTTTCTTGTAAATTAAAAAAGTAATGCGTTACTTTACTAGTTACTTGAAAAAAGTAATCTGATTACGTAACTCGCATTACTTGTAATGAGTTACCCCCACCACTGTCAGTATGTGTTATCTTCTGACCAGGTGAATGTATTTTAGTAGTAAAGACAGAATGTTTTGCAAATGTTTTCTCTTACCTTTGTATATACTGCCTGCTAAGGCAGCATTTATTAGCTTTCGGACATGGCCATGATCAGGTGTGGTTACCATGGTGCTTTCTGTAAAAGTGCCAGCGGCTGTATGAATGTCTTTCTTTGTGTGTATTACCCCATTGAGCATGCAGTATGCATAGATTTTGCGCATGTACGTCGAACTGTAATGCTGCAGGCCGGGAGGCAGCGGAGAACCGCAGCCCCCAATTCACTCAGCACGTAATGCTCATAAAACTAATAAAAATGCTAATGAAAGGGACAGTTTTCTTCAGTGTTTCAGTGTACGGTTTTGGTTTTCGTGTATGCGTTATGTATCTGTGTTTCACATGACATTCAAATGTTGGTGTGCTGGAACGAGATTTTGTGAGTGTGTGTGTGTGTGTGTGTGTGTGTGTGTGTGTGTGTGTGTGTGTGTGTGAAATCTATTGTCCTGGTCCACTACCTGAATGTGCCAGCTATCGAGGATTGTGGGAAGCCATGTGGGCCCATCCTGTGCTCCATCAATACAGACAAGAAAGAATGGGCCAAATGGACGAAGGAGGAACTCATTGGCCAGCTGAAACCCATGTGTGAGTGTCCGATCACATTCCATCAACTGAATGCATAACCTGTCTCTTCTTATGCATGTTTTAAGTGATCACTGCAAACAGTGTTTCAAGAAATACCATTACCAAACTGCCATTCAAAGGTTTGGGGTCAGTATAATTACATTTATTAATCTTTTCTTTTTTTGACTTAGATGTTGCATTTATTTAATCAAAAATATTATTATATTATATTATATTATAAAACACAGTGATATTGTGAAATATGTAATACAACTTCAAATAACTCTTTTCTCATTTGATGTGTTTTTGTTAAAAACAGTTGTGCGCCTTAATATTTTTTTGTGAAAACCATTTTTTTTTTCAGCATTTATTTGAAATAGATTTTTTTAATAATGTAAAAGTCTTTCCTGTCATTTCTGATTAATTTAATGCATCCTTGGTGAATAGAAGTATTTATGTAAAAAAAAAAAAAAAAGTACTAACCCCTATGCAAAGGTAATGTATAGAAAAAAATACATTTAATGAGTTTTATGCTTAAAAAATAAATCAGATGGACTTCATATCTCCATATTACCTATCTTGAAATTGATTTTCAAATTTTTAATGTTACATATCTTTATTACATTTTACAGAATAATATTAGATGTAGCAAATTTGCATCTCAGGTAAATCTAATTAAAAAAACAATTCTGGAAAACAAAACAAAGATACTGTGAATGTTTTGCACTCTAGAAAAGGCCTTTGTGAGAAATCAGTGTCCATTGTGGTTCACACTGCCCCAACAAACCCCAACAGCTGTTGGTTCTGGTTAGGGCAGTGTAAACTAGTCTAACGATACTTGACAATGTCTTCTGTAATTTCTGTATTATTTATGCAAGCCCGGTGCTGTTTTAGTTATGCAATGTTTCATGAGAGGTTAGTCTTTCCCAGCTCAGCCCTACTCCAGGCAAATGTTTCCTGCTGCAACTTGTGCCCTTGTTCATAGCAGGAGTCTCCATGTGGAAGCCTTGGCATGATTATTACCTCACCCAATCCGAGGCGCCCGGGTGTCCCAGGGTCAGTGGAGCCTCTTGCCTGCGTCTCACTGTCCAGAGTGATAAAGCACGTTGGTTTCCAGTCAGTCAGTGGAGGAGAGCAGTGATGTATTGATTGATGCCAGTGAGTGGGCAGAAGAGTGTCTGACTCACCAGAAATCCCTCCACACCGCTTTGCCCGTGCTTTATGCTTACACTGTGTTTATGTTTTCGTCTACGACAGGTCTAGGTCACAGAAGTGACCAGAGGAAACCTGTCTAATGAGGATGTTGTAAAAAAGGAGACGGCGGCATGCATATAATCATGTTTACCCTGAGTCTTATGAGGACACGTCTCTGTATGTGATGCCTAGCATTGATCATTTGAACTAGGACAGGGCTGTCAAGGTAATGAATATATGAAGTCGGATCCCTCGCGTCAGCACTTTTAGACACAGGATGTCAGTGAGGAGAATACAGACGAGCTCAGCTGACATTGTAATCGCTGCCGCATGTTACGATCCCCTTAAGAGCTCTCGTGGCAATCACTTAAGAGCTCCCTTTCACATTGACTTTAAGACACGTGCAGTAAACTAATGTGTTCATTACACTCCATGCCTGATCTATCCCAAAACCATTTGTCGTAATGCATGCAAGTCATTAACATTGCAAATGGTGTGGACAATGGCAAAGGTGCGAGATGTCTTCCACCGGTCAGGCCCGGTGCACTGAGACTAGGCTAATAGGGGCACAAGATTCACCCTCATAATCTTCAAACAACCATCCGTGATGTGAGCTCATCTGAAAAGCAACAGTACCACCTAGTGGTGGCGCTGCAGACATGCAGCCTGTTGATAGTCGGAGATTCATTGTAAACCTTATTAGCCATGCATAATTCATGGATGCATTATACATCAGCTCTACAAACCCAATGTGTTCCCTTGAGTGAACCATATCATACGAAAACAGCTTGCATTCATTAACAGGACGAGGTGTGCAGTTGGGATTGAATGCTTTAGGAGCGGTGCATTCCTCGACTGACAGTCCTCAGAGAAAGACTTCTGTAACTGTCGATAGGTTGCGGAGAAGTTTCTGTTTCTCCGCTTTAAACATTTTTAATGCATTTGCATCAGATATCGTAGAAATGAATCAGTGATGAGGTTGCGTCATCACCTGCTTTGCACAAAATGAGCGTTTCAACATTGTAGTGTGAAATATAGATTAGTTATTTTTGCCTTCAAGCTCTGTTATGCAGGGTGATTTTTAAGTTTTTAGAAAGCTTCTAAGATGTATTGTAATTCATCATCAAAGCTTTAAGCTCTCCTGTTATCTAGAAGTCTACCTTATTGCATTATAAGAAACATTTAATAAAATCCTTCATTTTTTCTGACCGTTATCTCATTATTGTACTTAAAGGTAAACAATTGCTTTTTTTCACCAATAACTCTTTGGTTCTTCTTTTATTTAGTTCAACCACTGTCATATAGAGAACACTTTTCACAATCTAATTAATTCTAGATTTGTAGTTGTTAAATATCTATTATCACTTAGAAATACATCATCTTACCCTAGTCAAATAAATTGCAAACGTTGTTTCATGTTGAAGTAGGTGTGTGCAGAAGAGGTCAGATGGCAGGTGATGGAAGGCAACGGTTGCTTAGTCACACTACAGCTGGAGAGAAGAACGCGCCGACCTGATCCATTCCTCTCCGCTGATGTAATTTAAGAGACCGGGGACCAGCCATGCCTGAAGCCCCCTCACTGCTGCATGAGCAGATGATCAGACAGTGGTTATAAACATACACACATACGCACAGCAGGGTGCGAGATATCTGATGTGATTTATGTTTCCTGGAGATAGGCTGCGATTAAAGATACAAGTTGATGGGTGTGGTTATGAGGTGCTTTGAGCTTGTGGATATGGATGTGGCTGGCGGAGAGAATGTTTGATTTGATTTGTCAGCAGCATTTAATCCAGAAGTTTCAAAGTCTTCCAAAGCCCTAAAATTAATAACATATACACAAATGTAATTGTAAACGTAAATACAATTAAGAATAAATGTAATATTAAACAAATATTGTTTAAAAGTTAAATGTACAAAATTAGTTTCTTTTGTAATGTAATATGCCATTTGTTAAATTTGTCTACATTTTTTATTATATTTTCAATTATACAGATATTTTACTAATCTTAATTACTTAGTTTTAAATGGCCCTGTGGTGTGATAAATCAGTTTTATTATTATTACAAATATTTTATAAAAAATTTTGTTTTGTGTACATTTCACCAAAACGTTGCATTAAAATATGATTTGCAAGCTAGACTTAGCATTCTAACAAATATTTTGTAATGTTACATTTTTATATTAACATTCATATTAATATTTTATCTAAATATTTATTAATTACACTTTCCCTTAGCAATTGCATTTTTTTTTTATACTTTTAGATGAAAAACAGGACAGCTGAAATTCCACAACTACCCAAATATTTTCTTGAGCACCCCAGAGGACACTCTGTGCTCCCCCCGGGGATGTGTGCAGTCCACCCCAGTTTAGGCACGGCTGCACTAAGGAAATATGAATTTCATTCCTCAACAACATTCGGAGATACTCAGACTCTGCGTCTCTGTGTGGTGGAGCAGACACAAGGAACATTGCCAGATGGGCTGTTTGAGCAAAGGACCGATAGTTTGAAGAACTGCATTAGTAACGGCAGGCCACTTTGGACTGAAGTGCAGAAGAATCCCTGCAAGTCTAAATCAGAGGATTCTTCTTCAGATCCTCGCAGTCAACGCCTCCTGCCGATGTCACGGCATATCCACCAAACCAGCTTGGCCTTTCATTACATGACCTGCCTTGTGCTGCGACTCTGGTTCAGGCTCATGCTGTGAGATTGATTTGTCTGTTCAAGCATGGTCATGCTGGTGTAATGGCTTATGGAACGCCGCTGCGATTCTCTGGCCAAACGCGGAATGGCAGAGCTCAGCAGAGCAGAGAAACCTGCTGTGTATGTGACAACTGTTGTGCCTGCTCTGGCTGATGACGCAGCACTGTTTGCGAGTTCAAGCCAAACGCTTTTGTCTCTTTTATCTATTTTTGTCTCTGTGTCTGTTTCTCCCTTCGCCTCCCTTTTCCTCCCCTCGCTTTCACATGCAATCTCACCTCAGCTTGTTACGCTCACTGAAGTAGCAAAGCGTGCACAAGCCGTATTAAGGTATCTCGATGCTGTTTGATATTCTAAATACCGTTCCTCTCCAGAGATCAGCACATTTCCTTTGTTGCATTTCTTTTTCCTTTTGCCATTTTACCGTTTCAGTTGTTGTTATTGTTCTTTTTCTCAGAGGAGAGAGGCTGAGCTTTGAAACGGTGATGGCAACAGAGGGCGCAAACTGCAAAAAGCACCTTGTCAAAAGGCAGGGGCTTTTACTTCAGCTGAAGTGAGACGAGGAAGACTTTTGCTCTGTGTTTTTCCTCCCATGTCAGCTGAAAATTCACTCTTAACAGGCCCAAATCTGTTCTTGAACTTTCCGTGTTCCCATCCGAGGTCAGAAAGTAGACCAAAAAGAATTACTCTTTTTCTCGTTGTACTCTTTTTCTGGACAAAGTGGTTTTGATATGGAGTCTGGCTCTGAGGTAAGGTCAGGGATGTAGTGCACAGGCGGGGTGGGGGAGGGCTGGAAGGCTCGGCTGGTGGGCTGACGACTGTGTCTCCTCTCTCCCTCGGCAGTTCATGGCATCAAGTGGACTTGCAGCAATGGGAACAGCAGCTCTGGCTTCTCTGTGGAGCAGCTGGTGCAGCAGATACTGGACAGCCACCAGACCAAGCCTCCTCCCCGGACTCACAACTGCCTCTGCACTGGCACTCTGGGTAAGGGACAGAAAGGAGGGCTGGGGTGTGGGAGAGAGAGGCCATCAGAAAGACACAGGTAGAGACGGAGGGAGCGGGTAGTGCTTTAAATATGTCTGCAAGAACTGTAAAAGATGAGGTGAGTGTAGAGCAGGCTGAAAGCCTAATTAGAGTAGCGTCCAGGCTGAACATTTCACAGAAGTGCTGATTTATTGAGCTGTCTATTGCAATGACACCACTGGGGGGCGTAATGTTCCTGTGTATCTGTGCAGTCAGTCTTTTTTTACTCAAGCATACAACAAATGAATTTTCACCTTATACTTCATCACAAATATCCAGCACAGCACTTTACAATCCCATGGTGTTGCTCCTATAGGGTGCCGTTACTCTGAAGCAAATTGAATTGCGTGTTTAAAACAAATGATTGTGGGGTAGATGGATTGCCATTTGTTGTATGTTCATATAAAATTCAATTGCCAAGTATGCAGTAAAATGACTAATGCGACACATCAGCCATTTATTAACAAAACGGGAAAGCTATGTGTTGGCTTCTTATGAAACTATTAATATTGATGATTGATGGTCTCTATAAAGATGTAAATTAATCTCAATGTTCATTCAAAGCATCAGCATCAAAGCATTTTATTCCATTTCAAAGACATTATGTGGCTCATTCTTTGAAATGCTCTTCTTCTGATGTACAAAGAAAACAGAGACTCTTATAGTGGTGTCATATATAAAACAGTAGTGTAGTTATTATCATGTGCTTTGTATTATTCAAAAATAGTTTCAATGGAATAAATAATAGGAAAGGGGGGGTATATTGCTGATTGTGTTCATTTAGATACTGTCATGAATAAGAAAGTTAATTCAAACAAGTAAATATTGACAATACTAATAATAATGGAATAATGTTAAAACTGTGAAATGTCATTAAGGAGTCATAAATATGAATTATTCTGAATGCAATAGAATGGTTAATGTCCACATTTGCGTTGTGTATGCAATACTAATAATATTGATAAGGAAAAATATTGATGATGACACTAGTGATTCTGTTGATAATTGTAATAATGTTCATTTTAAAGGGGATAATGCCATTAAGGGGTCAGAGATATTCATTATTCTAATAAATTAGTATAGATAATGATAATAATACATTGTTTTTATTATTAATAAAAAATTATAGTAATAATTTTTAGTTTGGAAAATGATTAGCTGTTTTCTGTTTTCTTCTGCAGGTGCTGGGAGCAGTGTGCATCATAAGTGTAACAGCGCCAAACACCGCATTATCTCTCCCAAAGTGGACCCTCGTTCAGGTGGTTACAGCAGCACCCACTCTGAGCTCCAGAATAATGATGTGTCTGAGGGCAAGACAGAACACAGCCACAGCAGCAAAAACAGCGGAGGAACAGGAGGAGGAAGCATACGTGAAAAACGCAATGGCAAGGTCCATAAACCTGTGCTGCTGCACCAGAACAGCACTGAGGTCTCCTCTACCAATCAGGTGGAAGTGCCAGACACGACCCAGAATTCCCCTGTGTCCATCAGCAGCGGGCTGAATTCTGACCCCGACATGGCTGACAGCCCAGCGGTCACAGGCATGGGCCATGTTGCCTCTGTTATGAGCAGCCTATCCCAGAGTGTCTTCATGTCTGAGGTGACTGGGGATCCCGTCTACAGCATGTCCCCTACTGGAGGCCACAATACCCATATTATGGGCCCCGACGCCACCTCTCACAGTCTGGTCTTAGGAGTCACCTCTGACAGCCACAAGTTTGCTTTTCCAGGAAGCGGGAATGCAGATACCGGTGGTCCCAGAGCAGATGGGCTGTCCATGCTCTCTGCCTCCGGTGTCTCTGACGAGCTTGTCCTCTCCAACAGCCTAGACTCCAGCAGCATCAAAATCCCAGAAGCCACCATGAACTTCGACCCTGACTGCTTCCTGAACAACCCGAAGCAGGGCCAGACATATGGGGGAAATGGATTAAAGCAGGAGAATGGCACATCCAGTGCCTCATCCTCCTCAACAGCTAGCACCAATGGTTTGCAACGCTCGCCAACTATATCCGATTCAAACTACGGCTTCAGTTCTGCACTGGTAAAGAACATCAAGACCGAGGACACCTCCTTCGAGCAACAGCTTGCCAAAGAAGGGAGATACCAAGTGGGGCCAGTTGTAAGCTGTAGCATTTCCAGCGGCTCAGGCTCCCAGAACTCACTCACCTTGACCCCTGCTTCCTCTCTGCTTCCCTCTGGAGGGGGCCTGAGTCCAAGCACCACCTTGGAGCAGATGGATTTCAGCGCCATCGATGCGAAGCAGGACTACTCCGCCGGTGCCACGGCAGTAAGTTATAGCCATGCATTGAACAACCTAGCTCACCAAAACCGATCTCCAAGCTTTTTTCTTCAAGAAGCACCACAGACAGCCCAGAACCAGCAAGGCCGGCAGAGCTCCAGCCAGAAGGGCCACCTTCTGGAACATAATACCGCTGACGGAGCCTACATGGGTCTGCAGGTTGTAAAGACAGAATCGCCTGGCAGTAATGGTCATCTCCACCACCATCACACCCACCAGGGCCAACACAGACCCAACTGCAATGGAGGCTCACCCACCGAGGGACAAGGACAGACTGGCTCACTGCAACTCCTTCAATACCAAGGAGGTTTCCCAGGCCTTGGTCCAGAGCATGAGGAAGTGGTCGGCATGGATCAGAACCGCAATGTTGGATCCGGCCAGTCTGGGGCCACTGAAAATGGGACAGATGGTTTACTAAAGTCTGGGGATCATCTACAAGCCTGCGGAGGAGGAAGCAGAGAGAGCGGAGGAGCAGATCACTTCATGCAGCAGAGCTCTGAGAACAGAGCCGGAGCTGAGGCCGTGGCTTTGAGGAATGGAAACACTACGAGTGGGCCCAACAGCGGCTCGCAACAGCAACTCCAGCCACTGCTTCAGGGAGCTAATTTGGTTCAGGGGCTCTACAACACTCACCACGGGCTTAGTGGGACTGGAGCCAATGGCGGAGGAGGCACGGGCATGGAAATCAGCTTGGATCATTTTGACATCTCTTTTGGAAACCAGTTTTCTGACCTCATCAACGATTTCATCTCAGTGGACAGCGGAGCCACAGCGGTAGGGGCTGCAGGGACGTTATACACCCACCAGTTGGTGGCCCCGCCTGGGTCGGAAGGAGCGGCCACCTCAGGTGGGAACCAACAGCAAGGTCATGAGGATGCAGCCAACAGGGTGGCAGGATATAGCCCCTCAGAGCTTTGCCTCCAGTCGTGCTGCAGCCCCCAGTCTTTAGGTGGAGGTGCTGGCGGAGGGTCAGGAGAGACAGGCTCACTGGCCTACATGCATGTCGCTGAAGTAGTGTCAGCAGCAGTGGCCCAGGGCACTCTGGGAATGTTGCAGGCCACTGGGCGACTTTTCATGGTCACAGACTACTCTCCAGAGTGGTCCTACCCAGAGGTATGTCTGTTTGAATGAAATGCTGTACATTGTACATGCTGTACAAGTTTTCCTCCATTACAATTACACACTCAAATAGGCTACTACTATTACTACTAATTATTATTATTATTTATACAATTTTACTTATGTAAAATTATTTTTTAAATATCTTAAAGCAGCACTATTTAACTTTTTTTGTGTTCAAAATTAGCAAAATTTATATAATGAGCGAGTACATCATGAATTCATCTTCCAAACCGCGTTTTTGTCTTATTCCGAATCACTACGGTACACTTATAATAAGTACTTATATTTGGACTATTGTAGCCTGGTCGGGTCGTCACCGCTGCGGAGTAAGTTACACATACCTGCGTGAATCGCCATAGACATAAACTTAGCGAAGTAGATCCGGTTGGAATGTTCTTCCGCGGGATGTGTGCAGTTCTGTTTATTAACCGCTAGAGCGCCAAAAGTTACATAGTGCTGCTTTAATGTATGTATGCCAGTGATTGTTATCCAAACATCTCCAGTCCTGTTGCATTATTTCACCACAAGATGGCAGAATACCCTTGGAAACGCATTTAAAACGCAATTGATGTTGAAGTCTTGTTGTCTTCCACAAGATGGCATTATAGCATGTGTTTATTCTCCTTTTAAGCGCTACCTTTATACCAAAATATTTTAATAATTATTATGTGATAAACATGATGATGATGATGCTACTTGTCCTGCTGAGGGAATTTTTTTGAGTATACATATGTTATGTGAGGATTTTTTCCTCCGTATTTCAGGGTGGTGTGAAGGTTTTAATCACAGGGCCATGGCAAGAAGACAGCAGCAGCTACACTTGCCTGTTTGATCAGATCTCTGTCCCTGCCTCCCTGATCCAGCCCGGAGTTTTACGTTGCTACTGTCCCGGTAATTTCACATTTATACATACAGAAGTGACTGACTAATTAATATATCTCCTTTAAGAGGTACATATTTTTTAATGTGATTGTAAAAAGAATATAAAAAGAATAATGTGTTCAATATTTCAAATAAACATTAAAAAGTAAATCTTTTCCTAGATTGCAATGAATTTCTGCCTTCAGACTTCAGACATCACCCCTTATAAGGCAGAGAACTGCATGAACTCTCATAGGTGTCAGTGTGATTTCCTCTGATCTTCTCTAATTACGGGGTTGTGTGTGTCTGCAGCCCATGACACAGGCTTGGTGACTCTGCAGGTGGCTGTCAGTAATCAAATCATCTCTAACTCGATTGTGTTTGAGTATAAAGCCCGTGCACTGCCCTCCCTACCTTCATCCCAGCATGACTGGCTGTCACTTGACGGTAGGTCTTCCTTTCTGTCTTTTTCTGCATTTGTGAGAGAAATATATATATATATCACTTTACTAAATCTGGAACCCATCATGTGACCCATGATTATTGAGCTACTTGAAGTAGGTGATTATATAACGGTGCCTTGGCCCAAGGCTTTTCTAATTATCCCACATTCAGTATTAACAAATTAGAAGCACATCTGATCGAAATAAAGAGTATGTCATGAAGCCAGAGAGAGTGAGTGTGTAATAACAAATTTGGATTGAGGAAGGGTAAGATGCAGTTTAAAATGTCCATGTGCAAGGTTTGCTTTACAGTTGACCTCTAGATGGGGATAGAGGGCATGTTTAGCAAAGAAAGCAGAGTTCTGTTGAAATCTGAGCAATCAACACCAGTGCTGAATATGTATTTGAGGTCAACAAGCAAAGCTAAAGAGTGTTATTCAGAGCTAAAGGGAGTGCAGACCACCCTGTAATCAGATAGAATTTCAGTTTAAGGGCTTTAAGAAGTAGGAGCTTTTGATGCTTTTTTTTTGCTCTTTGTGCTTTAATCTGAGGCATGGCAGGCACAAAGGAGAGATGGAGGCAGTAATTTATATAAGTGGTTAGTACTTTGGGGTCAAGGGGAAGGGCAGTCTGGAAATAGTACACTGACGACTTTGATGAGCTTTTCGTGACATAAGACAAACTGATTGCTCCTTCACATCTGACTTGACTTTGTATCTCTGTATTTATACAGAGGTTTTGGGGTGTTTTTTGCACAAAAATGCGTAATTTTATTCTATACGATTTTATCAACATTAACCTTGCAATAAGGTTGTTAAAAATTGTTAAATTAGATGGGACAAAAAGAAAGACATGTGACCAAGATCCACCATTAAATACTTCTACTGTACTGTTTCAACTTGCTTTACGCACACATCGGTGAACTTTACAAAATGTCCTTTAGCTGTCCCAGTCTGTTAGTGTTAACTTAAATGCAAGGGTTTAAGTCTAATCATACCATCGCTGTGGGGGATTTGCCCTCTTTAAAGCCTGGCAAACCAAATACAATCCCACACACGATTCAGCGCATCCCAGGCTGCCTCAAACTGAGGCTGTGGCGTCAAAGAGCTTATGAAAATATTGGAGCATATGGGCAAAGCGACACACCTGCCAATTTGACGTCCGAAGCTC
Source organism: Sinocyclocheilus anshuiensis (assembly GCF_001515605.1). Lineage (NCBI taxonomy): Eukaryota > Metazoa > Chordata > Actinopteri > Cypriniformes > Cyprinidae > Sinocyclocheilus > Sinocyclocheilus anshuiensis. Next base: position 727,554 of record NW_015548336.1, read on the forward strand.
TAATCTGCTTGCTCCGATCAGGTGATAGGAGGTTTAGCCAAGACAAACAATCCCGATGAATGGTTGGACAGCGAGGAGTGGCGGCCAGCGTTCAGATACAGCATGTGTTTGACAAGCCTGATGTTTGGAGAGCAGAAGCCTAAGCCAAACCAGTAGAAATAATCACGCATTACAGTAAGAGGGACACATGCGCTTACACCAACAGATGCACTTACTGTATATCACTGCACATATCTATTAAACGGCTGATTTCTGTGTGTATTTAATCTGGGAGGTGTGTGCGCGTGTTATAAGGACAGGCTAAGTGCTCTGTCTCCTATGAGTCTGAGTAAAGAGAGTGTCAGTGCCTGTGTGTGGTGCTGTTTGTCTGTGGAGGTGTGGGGGGGTGAGTGTTGTTACTGCAGTGTGCATTGACAGGGTAAAGTAGGGCATGGTGGAGGAGCCTGTAGAAAGGGACAACTGCAATGCAGACAGCCCTGAAGGCAGAGAAAGGGAGCAACAGAGGACCGAGGCCCCTCTCAGAACCCCGTTTCCATTCAGCACAAAACCAGTCCATTCACATCTCACAGACAGCACAGGCAACCATGCACTTGTGAATCTAGACTTAGACAACTGTGTATAAAAAACAAATACATATACATATATATATATATATATATATATGTATATATCTGTCATATAGCTACACACACGCACACATATATATATATATATATGAAGAGTTCAGATGCAAAAGCCTCTAAGTGTCGTCTGAAATTTTCATCTAAAATGAGGATTTTTAGCAGGCTCCTCTGTTTAGGTTCAGTAATTTTACTCTAATGGCAATGTATAGGTCATTTTCTATGCAGTGAAATAAGTCAAGTCACCTTTATTTATATAGCGCTTTTAACAATACAGATTGTGTCAAATATATAACATACTTAAAAATTTAAGGCAGCAACTGAACTATATACACATGTCTAAGTTCAGTTGTTGCCTTAAATTTTTAAGTTTAAACAAATTGGATGTTCAAGTCATTTCAACTCATTTGTTAAAAAAATGTCTAGTTGAATCTCGTATAACCTGAAAAATAAAGTTGAAATAAGTAATTTTGATGAGTTAACATAATAGAAAAACATTGTTGTGGCTTATTGATCAGATATTTTACAGTACAGGTACATCTCAAAAAATTAGAATATCATGAAAAAGGTCAATATTTTTTGTCACTCATTTCAGAAAGTGAAACACATATATATCATATTCATAGAAAGTTGAGTGGAAGGAAAAAGTTTGGTAGGAAAAGGTGCACCAGCAAAAGGGATAACCGCAGCCTTGAGAGGATTGTCAGGCAAAATCCATTCAAGAATTTGGAGGAGCTTCACAAGGAGTGGACTGAGGCTGGCGTCAGCGCATCAAGAGCCACTACGCACAGACGAATCCTAGACATGGGCTACAAATGTCGCATTC
>NW_015548336.1:730048-794715 GCF_001515605.1 Sinocyclocheilus anshuiensis
ATAGCCTATATATATATATATATATATATATATATATAGTTCAAAATGCATTGAATTTGTTTGCATGCACACTTAGACTACTGTCTACAGTATACCACATTGTTGTGGTTATTCAGCATTAATGGAGTTCTCAAGAATTGTTTCTTAATGTATTTTCATTTAGCTCAGTGTTTTATAAACTTAAGTAGCAAAAGGTAGGTTTAGTGGATTAGTGGATAAGAATAAGCTTAACTGAATTAGATTGATTCATGAGTTGGTTTGACTTTAAGCACGGCATGAAACAGTGCTGCCTGGAAATGAGGGTGTTGAAGAATGCGAGGAAATCACAAAGCCATTTTGTAAGTTATTCCCGACTCCTGCTCTGACTCATGAAATAATGGGTGGTCTAACTGAGTGTGATATTCGGAATTGAATTTGCACTTACTTCGCAGGTGAAGCTGGGTAGAATATCAATGGACTTAGTACATACAGTAAGACCATGCTATTAGAAAAAAAACAAGTTTTAGATGGGAAGTCTCTTGTTTGTTTGGCATGTTATGAGTATCTCTACACGTATCTAAAAAGACATTGTGCACAGGCAATAAGCAGTACAGTTGGGATGTGGCAGATGTTACTGTTGTTTCTCAGAAGAGGGCCATAACTATAATCATACTCAATCTAGTTACTGGATTTTGGGGTTTATACGATTGCCTCTGCACTGACTCTCACTCCTGGCCATTAAACCACAGCCTGGTTTCTATATCGAGCACTACTGTCAAATAAAACGATCTCGAGACAGACCTCAGCGTCTGCAGTTTGACACTACATTTATCGTTTCTTTTCAGCTGTGTGCTCTGATGCTCTAATGGCACACAGCTGCCTGCCTTGATTTGTCATAATGCAGAATGGGGGCGGGGCTTTGCTTCTCTCTGCAGCATTGCAGGTACGAAGCCACAGGCTGGAGTCGTTGTGCACTGTAACCATGACCAATATATTGTCTTCATTCCAGTTCATGTCGTCCACCGATTTAAGTGTGCGTCCAAATTACTGTCTAGTTATTCAGTGGTCAATCGGTGCCGCTCTTTGCACATTACCGAGATGAACCAGCATATTAACATCGGTTTCTCACAATGCCTGTAATTTATAGATATGAAAAAATAAACAGTCGTTCACATATATCCAACATTATTTGTCTGGCTTTGTACAACTACTGATTCCCAAATAAATTTTCTGTAACGCAAAACAACATTAAATGTTTATGGGGAGATGTACTAATCTGGTTTGAAACACTGAGGAAAAAGTGGAATAGTAATCATTACCGGAAAGACGGTGTCAAATAATGTCTTTCCCATTAATAAGGTCTGCGGGTTTTTTTTTTTTTTGCTTTGTCTTCATGGATCGTGGAAAAACTAGGGCGTCTGTTTACCTGCGGCACGTGCGCAGCGTCTCCTCGCGCTGAGATTCACGCACGCGCACGCAGGGGGGAGCAGTAGTCTATGTTGCCAAATCTTGCTATAAAATTAAGCGAATGCGCTTACAACTAAATAAGACGTTCCTTTTTGTTTTGTTCCTGCTGATGGTTTTTCATAATTCATAGAGATAGAGAGGCGTTGTGTTTAAAACATAAACATATAAATTAGATAAAACGTAGATTAAGCGAGATTTATTTGCAAAATAGTGTCTTTTAATTAAATTAAAAAAACTTTAACTACTAAAATATATTTAATGGATCCCAAAACACGCGACATCCCAAAAACCGCAACCAAAACATGCTCATATTGTAAAGACTTTATGAAATAACAAGGCCAAATTGGCTTATCATAAGCGGACTTGGCAACACCGGCCGTAGTGATGGAGTAAAGAGGGGCGGGGGGTGGAGTACGAGAGTAAGTGAGCGGGCTTTACATTTCTTTCTGCTCTTGCACGTCGCTTCTACACTTGTTTCTATTGTTGATGAGACCCTTTAGGACATCCCCACAGTATAAAAAAAGGATATTTATTTTGCCCAGTGTTAGTAAATATAGGGGCAAACTGCGTGTGTGAGACTGCCATTTGAGACATTGTGGTCAGGATGCCGATGAATGACATCTGCTTTTCCTAAAGACAAGGGACCGTTTGCTTTGCAGGGCGACTCTCGATGGACAGTGAAATAGAAGGTTGGACATGTTTAAATGAACCTAGTGTCTGTGTGTGTGTAGTATTGTCTCTAAAGTTACTACATGTGCTTAGCCCACTTTAAACCCTTATCATTTCCATATGTGGAAGACCAAGTGAACATAGTGCTTTACTTCAGCTAGAGAAATGTTACGTTCTGTGCGTTTATTCTACCTTTCCTTTAAATTCTAGAATGTGTTTCTAAAAATAAGTCTGTTGAGGCTCAAGTTTATCCGTTTCTATTGAAGAGCTGCCTTTCGTAGTTTCTTGAACTAAATGTGTCAACTTCCAAAATAGACACAAGACTCTGATCTTGAACATACATGAAGTACGAGGCGCTATTGAATAAATGCTGGACCAGACCTGAACAGAACTTGAACAGACCACCTGATTGTTCCGGCTTTGAGGCTTTTTTATGTATTATTCTTAATATATGGTCCCTTTTATAATTTTAAAAAGGTTCTCTAAGCTGAATGTGCTCGCCGTCTTACTCTCATTTCGATAATTTTACTCAGGAAATGACAGAGATCCGCTTGTCTGACACTTCGTTGCAGCAAAGCATCACACGGCAAAAGTAGGAAAACAGCTAATTTGTGCGGCAGACCCACTAAATCTTGTCATTTAGTGGGTCTGTTAGCTGTAGTCGTGACCGGAGTGTGTGTATGTATGTGTGTAACACACACAGCAGTCCTGTGATCTGCGCTCTTGTTTTCAGTACCGAGGACAGCGACGCACCAGGCACGTGCAAGTGAGCCCGTGAAACATTCAAAAATACGACACAAGTTAAGACGAACGAATTGTTTAGTGGTAATGGTTATGGTTTGTGGCGGGTTTGTAAAGAGAGTTTAGCAATCATTAGACTCGTGGTTCTCCAACAATGTCCTCCTCCTCGACAACCTGTTGATACTGATGTGCTGAATGGAAATACTGTAAGGATGATTTCTCGCACGTTAAGCCTATTGCATGCATTATGAAATCAGTGTTAAAGTTTCTCCCGCATTTTTTGCATAAAATGTTACTTTAGAATTCAAAGGGGTCACATTCCTGTATGATGTCTTGAGGAAATTAATTAAAAAATCTATGTTTTTACTTTTATTTTTTTAAGAACAGTGCTGCAGTTATATAAATATTAGTGCAATAGACTTTACATTAAGTGCTGCATGACAGAATCTGATAGTTGTTTTCTAGATGACTTATTACCTAAGCTTCACTTAATTGTTAATAAATACAAAAAATATATATAGTTACTCTAATAATGTAAAAATAGAAAAATACATGTATGACTACTGATATATGTTCTATAGTTGTTGCATGCCTGACATCAATGCACTGAGCTATATCCACTCCACTGTCATATAGTGTTGCTTCTGGAGGACACATTTAAGCAATAAATGTTTGAAAAGGAAGTTTACTGACTAACAAATTGAATATTTTTGATGAGTGAAAAATCAATCACCTTTTTACCATACAGTAAGTACTTGCACAGTGTAGAAAACTGCTTTGTTATCCTGAGAAAGCATAGTGCAACAGGGTTAATGAACTCAACAACTACAACTTCCATGGTTTTATTACCTCTGAATTAATATTCCCTACCATGTTCCATCCAGGAGCTCAAAAAATGGGCTGTAATTTTTGGCATGTGTTTTGTTGCTGAACATTGCAAATGCTAAATTTAAAGTGCTTGTGAATGTTGATTGATTGAGGGATTTACATTCATTCTATTTTTAAAACACTGTCAGTTCTTTACAATTGATACGCTTTTTAAAAAATGTTAATACATACGTTTTATTTCATAGTTGTTTGGTTTTCATTCAGTTTGTCTTATTGGAAACTTTTATTAAATTGTACCTCATTTAGAGTAGTGCAGGAAATGTCAGAACACTTAAAACCTGAGCTTCAGAGGACCTCTGGTCAGGTTATTCATAGAAAGTTAAGGTCATGAAAGTCATCTTGTTAAGGAAAGGAGTCATTTCTGTACAGTGTTTCTGCACCTATCATCATGCACTGAATACCCATTAAGATTAGCAAGCTTCTTGTGCAGCGCCAGACTTTCTTAACTAATTGCACTCTGCCAGATCCTGCTCAGTTTACTTCATTAGATCTGAGAAACATGTTGATTCGTAGTGATAGACAGTGTGCACAGTTTTTTTTCTTGTGGTCATTCTAAATAAGTGTCTGAGTTGCTTTTAAGATTAATTTGAATAAGTTTTCAAATGAAAAATTCCTTGCAGATGCATTTTCCCGCTGTTGATTCAGCCAGTTTCTAGCACGGATTGGTCAAAATCCAGATCATATTTTAACACCCCAGACCAGTGCAGAGTACATTCTGCTGTAGTGGTGTCAGAATTTTGGACCCGTTTTGCCCCCGTAGTCTTCCTGTGTTTCCTTCTATGGTCTTTTTCCTGTTCTTGTTTAGTTTGATTGCTTTATGATTCCTTGCACCTGTGTTGAGTTCCTTATTATCCTGTGTATATAAGTTCCTGTTTGCTCTGTGTTCCTTTGTCGGATCTACTCGTTAGTTACGTGTGTTTGTGCTTTTCCTATGTTGGATTATTCCCCTGCGTTTTCATCATTAAAGACAGTTAAAGTTTATTCATGCCTCCTTCGTGCTTCCAGCAAGACACACCGTGACAGAAGATCCGACCAAAAGGATGACTGCTGAGGACAAGCTGTGGGGTTTGCAGCCGGCCGGTCGGAGGTTGGAACGGTATGTGGAGGATTTCCTCGAGCTTGCTAACCAGCTGAGCTGGCACGACGCCGCTCTTGGTGCGTGGGGCTGGATGACGAGACGATCCGCTGCGATCTTCCCGTGTGTGATTTTCCCCTGATCGAGCTGATTAATCTCGATCTTTATTTGAATGGTTCCAAATTTGAAGTTGACGAAATGAAGGAAAAGTTTCAGTCTCGTGGTCCAGCCCCCTCTGAGGCACACTGCGTCTCGCCAGCTCACCCCATGCCAGGAACCCCCACATACCGCACCAGCGGCTCGGACCTCAGCCCAGAAACGCCAGCCATTCCTCAGTCAAGTCCGCCGGCCGCTCCGAAGTCAAGCCTGCCGGCCGCGGCATTCTCAAGCCCGCCAGCTGTTCCTCAGTCAAGCCCGCAGGCCGTTCCTCAGTCAAGCCCGCCGAACGCGGCACTCTCAAGCCCGCCAGCCGCGACATTCACCCTTAACCAAAGGAGGAGGATGAGGAGGAAAAGATTGTTCTCTGCCCTCATCCCAGCCCCAGAGCGCGCTCCAGTGTCGGCTCCAGAGCTCGCTCCAGTGTCGGCTCCAGCCCCAGAGCTCGCTCCAGTGTCGGCTCCAGTCCCCGAGTTTAACCCAGTGAGGGCTTCTGTCCCCGAGTTTAGCCCAGTGTGGGCTCCTGTCCCCGAGTTTAGCCCAGAGAGCACCCCAGTCCCTGAGTTTAGCCCAATGAGGGCCTCAGTCCCCAAGTTTAGCCCAGAGATGATTCCAGTCCCAGAGTCTAGCACAGAAAGGGCTTCAATCCCCAGGTCAAGCCCAGGGAGGGCCACAGTTCCCGAGTTAGGCCTACGGAGGGCCTCTGAAACCGAAATTCTCCCCAAGGCCGAGTGTCGAGGCCAGGCTCCCCGAGCTCCCTGTTCCGCCATGGCCTCCTGAACTCTCTGCTCCGCCATGGCCTCCTGAACTGTCTACTCTGCCATGGCCTCCTGAACTCCCTACTCCGCCATGGCCTCCTAGTCTATCTGCTCTGCCATGGCCTCCTAGTCTGCCTGCTCTCTGCCCCAGCCCCAGAGCTCGCTCCAGTGTCGGCTCCAGCCCCAGAGCTCGCTCCAGTGTCGGCTCCAGTCCCCGAGTTTAACCCAGTGAGGGCTTCTGTCCCCGAGTTTAGCCCAGTGTGGGCTCCTGTCCCCGAGTTTAGCCCAGAGAGCACCCCAGTCCCTGAGTTTAGCCCAATGAGGGCCTCAGTCCCCAAGTTTAGCCCAGAGATGATTCCAGTCCCAGAGTCTAGCACAGAAAGGGCTTCAATCCCCAGGTCAAGCCCAGGGAGGGCCACAGTTCCCGAGTTAGGCCTACGGAGGGCCTCTGAAACCGAAATTTTCCCCAATGATTTTTTTTGGGGGGGTAGTAGGGGTCCATCTGTGGAGGCCTGGCCGAGTGCCGAGGCCAGGCTCCCCGAGCTACCTGCTCCGCCATGGCGTCCTGAACTCTCTGATCTGCCATGGCTTCCTATTCTGCCTGCTCCGCCATGGCCTCCTAGTCTGCCTGATCTGCCATGGCCTCCTAGTCTGCCTGCTCCTCAATGGCCTCCTAGTCTGCCTGCTCCTCCATGGCCTCCTAGTCTGCCTGCTCCGCCATGGCTTCCTAGTCTGCCTGCTTCCCACCCCCTCCCTGGTGGAATTGTTAAGGCGCAGGACACGCCTTCCGGGAGGGGGGGGAGTAATGTCAGACTCTGTTCCGTGTTTTGTGTGTGTTTTGCTCCCCATGTGTTCCTTATGCCCATATTTGGTTCTTCCTTTTCCTGTTCCCATTATGTTCCCCGATTAGTTCTTAATTTGTTCCTAGCTGTGTTTAGTTGATTCCTTGATTAGTCCCATAATTTAAGCCCTGTGTGTTTCCATGTCCAGCGTCCGGAATTGTTCGTCTCACCCCAGTGCTACGTGTGCTTTCCTGGTGTTCTGTTCGTTAGTCAGACTTTTGGACCCGTTTTGCCCCCATAGTTCTTCCTGTGTTTCCTTATATAGTCTTTTTCCTGTTTTTGTTTAGTTTGATTGCTTTATGATTCCTTGCACCTTTGTTGAGTTCCTTATTATCCTGTGTATATAAGTTCCTGTTTGCTCTGTGTTCCTTTGTCGGATCTACTCGTTAGTTACGTGTGTTTGTGCTTTTCCTATGTTGGATTATTCCCCTGCATTTCATCATTAAAGACAGTTAAAGTTTATTCATGCCTCCTTCGTGCTACCAGCAAGACTCACCGTGACCAGTGGCTTCTATCTAACACAATGTGCCTCAAGGGCACAATCGTTAATTAGTGTTAAATCAGACAGCAGTTAGGGAGATTAGCACAGCGGCCCGTAGACTGTTAGAAGAACACTGAAATTGATTGAAATTAGATTTGTTAAGGCTTGAGTTTGAGTTAAGTCTTTTGTATTTTTTTAAAAGAGTGATAAGCCAGTTAAAGTGAAATATACTATATGAGTAAATGATGGAAGGGAAGATATGCTGATACCAAATCAAACTGCTGATGAAAGCATTTCCACTGTTAGTTTTATCACTGAAATATATTTGACATTGTACACTGTAGTCAGCATTGTTGCTTGGTTGTTTTGTATGCTTTGTTTGAATAATGACAGGGAGAGCTGATCAAAATCTAGCTGACTCACATGAACAGTAAAGTCATTAATAATGGTATGAATGAGTCTTTTGTGAGATTTTTGTGGACTGGTACATATAAAAGTTTCTATAAAAGATTATTCACAATACAGCAAGATTAAGTATAATGATGTATTAGTCTGGAACTATTGCCAAACATGATAAAGAATTTTGTTAGTGCATGAATAAACGTGTCACACAGTGCCACATGAAGTAGGAGATATAACCAGGGCATGTCTTGGAGGATGGGTAAAGCAGTTATCTCATGGAGATGCCTGCTTCAGATTTAATTTGATTTGTTGCTGGTTTGTATGGATATTAAATTGGAGGGCTGCATTCAACCAGAAAGAGACAGCATTCAAGTTTGCTCAAAACCATGCTGTGATTTTGGAAGCTGGTGAAAGGAGAATAAAGTATATGCAACAGAATTTTGTGCCGTGTGCATATATGAATAATATGCATTAGTCAATGAAAATATGTTATTACTTTACAAGAAGGTTCTATATGTTGATATTATCTAATGCATTGATATCATGAGATGAACACATGCATATCAAGTATAAATCTTAAATTATTGTTAATTGTCAGTTCAGGGTAATGCATTAACTAATCCTAATGGATATATTTTTAACATAGCAGTGTATTAGTATATGTAAAGATTAGCATTATCCAAGATTAATTAATTCTGTTAAAGTATTTAGATACTATAATTATATCATTGTTAGCATGAAATATACATATAAATAAAAAGTGCTTTTATAGCAGTTATTTATCTTGGTTAAGATTAGTTCACCCTGCTGAAAATGTACTCGCCTTCAGGCCATCCAAGATATAGATGAATTTGTTTCTTCATCAGAACAGATTTGGAAAAATTTAGCATCACATTTCTTGCTTATCAATGAATCCTCTGCCTCCGCCTTCAGAATGAGTGTCCAAACAACTGATAAAAACATAAAAATAATCCACAAGCAATCTACAGGACTCCAGTCCATCAGTTAATGTCTGTGTTTATAAGAAACAAATCTATCATTAATGCGTTTTAACTTTAAAGCACTGCTTCCATTCAAAATGTGAGCCTATAATCCATAATAATGCTTTCTCCAGTAAAAAAGTCTGTTGCTTGTTGTTCTCTCACATCAAAAACCACCAACATATTTGTTTAAAACTGTTTTGGACTGTATATAAACAGTGTTTGATCTATGCATATTTCTCTCCTGATTCAGATAAGATGACTTTCACTGCAGAAAGCAATATTATGGATAGAAGATTTTAGCTGGAAGCAATGGTTTAAAATGGTCTTTTTGAGTGAGTCAATGAAGAAACAAGTGACTGTCTATGAGTGAATCATGTGTTAATATTGAGGAACTAACATTCAAAGGCTGTTACTTTGTCTGTTTTTGTTCCGCCAACTAAGTTCCTCAATATCAACATATTTCTTATTGAACTGTTGTATAAAAACAATATTATGTTCATCACAAAAACAGATAAAGTAACAGCCTTCAAATGTAAGTTCCTCAATTCCTTAACATATTGCTGATTGAACTGTTGAATAAAAGCAATATTACGCTTGTTGTTTGGTTACTCACTAATGAAGACAGAAAACTATCATGTTCCCACTGCTCTATGCCTGTGATAGACAGTAGTACAGTGTGTGATTAGCACATTGCCATGTCATGAGTCAGTCATGGAAAGGCTTCATCCCTTTATCCGTTTCCTTCAGGACTGGAGTGTTTCCAGAAGGGTCATGCACATGTTAACCCATTTAATCAAGAGTATCCTTAATGGCAAAGCAACATGTATGTAACAGTCAGCTGATGGCATTTCCTCCTAGTGCTTGAGCTTTCTTAAACAGCAGGTCAGTTGGAGCTGAAAGTTCAGATCTCAAAACCAGGGCAGAAGAACTCAGGCCGTGTTTTAAACACTCCATTCTTGTTGTAACACATGGGAAAAGAGGAGTTTTGTTTTGTGTGCATGCAGTGATAGCATAGATCTCTGCAGCACTGACAGTCAGTACTTGCTCATGGCACTTTTGAAGTCTAGACTGAAAGAGACTTTCTGTGTAAGCATTCCTGTTATGGGACAGGACACAGGACACTTGGAAATAGTGCTGCTGCCTGTGGTAATATTCCAGCAACAGACCTGGATAGAAATATAGAAAACCCCTCATGTTTCTAGCTGTGTATATTTAAATATAGCTTTACTGGTACTGTTTATCAACTCTAAGATAGTTATTATGGATAAACCTATTATCTTTCCATATATTTAGAATGTGTACTTCTTACTACAGCATGGCAAAGTATGAATGTGTCCTTGTGGCAGAAATATCTAGTACATACTGTGCAAATGGAAGAGTTTTCGGTTTTACTTACCACAATCAGTATTGACACCTTGACCTACAATGTCCACCAAGGCTGATATGTTTAATCTTTAAATAGACTCTTCTCAGTCTTGACGGTAGAGTTGTTTCAGTATTTGAAATTTTGTATATCTAGATTATCTACACTTCTCAGTTGAGAAATTTGTTAAATAAGGAATGGACTTTTAAACATTTGCACTGCAAATGCAGCTGCAAGATTTGTGCTTTGTTGTTGTGATGAATATATTTTATCATACTGAGTATGAGAAAGAATTCTATAATCACTTCAGTCCATTTGCAGGTTTTTTCTGTTCACATGTAAAAGATTTCCACAATTTTCATAATTTTGAAAAAATGTTCATAAAATGTAAATTTTTTCTCAATTGTTATTGAGCAGAATTATGGAAATTGTAAAAAGAAGTTGACAGTTAAAAAATAACTTTTTATTTCTTTTTGCCATAACTATGACTTTATTTATTTATTTCATAATTAAGACTTCTATCTCATGATTTTGACTTAAAGGGTTAGTTCACCCCAAAATCCATTTTGGAGAGTACCCAAGAGCATAATCGATGTAATCAGCGTTGTTTACGTTCGGAGGAGAAAGCGCGCGCATGAACGTAATCAGCGTTGTTTATGCTTATGGTAAAGCGTGCGTATGTGTTGTGATACTCTAAAATGGCAGAAGACGTAACTCGGGGGAGAAGAATTGTTGAATAAATTATGTTATTTTTGTTTTCTTTGCGCTCAAAAAGTATATTCTCGTAGCTTCGCAAAACTGAAGTTGAGCCACTGATGTTACATGGACTGTTTTACCGATGTCCTTACTATGTTTCTGGACCTGGGAGCATACAGTTGCGTTGCTGTCTATGCATGGTCTGAGAGCTCTCAGATTTAATCAAAAATATCTTAATTTGTGTTCCGAAGACGAACAAAGGTCTTGCGGGTTTGGAACAACATGAGGGTGAGTAATTAATGACAGATTTTTCATTTTTGGGTGAACTATCCGTTTAATATGTGATAATTTCAACTTTTTAACTTCACTATGACATGTCATGTCATAATTTAAAAAACCTTTAATATTCTTTAATAAATCTGGGCACAAGATTTTTTTTTAAATCTGTAATTTCTGCATTATTGTGAGTGTGACATTAGTATGAATAGAAATCTTCATGTCTTTTAAAGTGATAAAATTAATCATTAGTGATCCTCACACTTGTGATCACCTGTTGCTTTTGTCTGTTGTTAATTTTAAGTAGATGTTTTGTATTTTTGTCTTTCTAATAATATATCAAAAAGATAGTCTTTCTTTCATTCTGAATACTATTATTCTATTAGCAATTTATTTAACATTGTCAGTACTTGCATTATGGGTTGGTAATGTGTAATGTGACCGAGCAGTATTGGAGATGATGCATTACTCTAGTTCACAGTTCATCCTCATGAAGTGAATGATACTACTGTATATTCATGTCGCCTGCTCTTGGGATGAGAGGGTGAATGCAGATGGTGTGCTCAGCTGGGAGAGCCTCTGCCAGCGTCACTCCCCCTCTCCTCCACTAAATACCAGCCTACGTCAACCAGTGGAGCTTAACTCAGGAAGGGGGTTCTCCAGAACACCATCATTCTGGAGAGCTGTGGTATTATCCACCACCTGATGGCCATGCATGGGATTTTGTGATGGATGAATAGTAGCATGCTACCATACTGCTCTATGAGCCTGCAGTATACACAGCAGTGTTAATTTCGTCAACGAAGACGAGAACGAAAAATATTTGATAACGGAATTTTTTTCTGTGACTTAAGGCGGGCGTACACGGTGCGATTCTGAAGGTCGAAACGTCGTGAGCTCTGGCACGTCACGATTGAGTTTATCCGAAAATTACTACGATTTTACAAACTGACATAAGCATTACGTTTCGCGCCATTCATAAAAATATGGATTCTGAGGACGAAATGGTTTTCTTTGTGTCAGGCGGCTTGTGACGTCCAAAAAAAAATAAATAAAAAAAAAACAAGACAAAGGACATGGCAAAGAGAATGGCTGAAAAGCAGAGAAAAGCATGGACTTTCTGTTCTTCATGAAGAACTCGAGGGAGTAGCCTAGGCCATTTCTGAATTTCTGCTAGTTTTGCCGGAAATACAACAGGCATATTCATTCATAAAGCTGAATTAAGAAACAAACTCATCTACATTTTGGACAGTGTTAATTTCGTCAACGAAGACGACGACGAAAAATATTCGTTGACGAACATTTTTTCTGTGACTAAGACGAGACATTGACGAGCTAAAACTAATATCTGATGATAAAAACTGACGAATTTATGCTGCGTCTTCGTTAACAAGACGAGACAGGACTATAATGTTATTTGAGGACTACCGGACATTCAAAATACATCCTATAGGCTACTGTCTTGTCCTTCAAAATGTGCGTCCCTGTCATTGAGACCAGACGTCCCGTTTTTCCCGGGAGTCACAATTCCTTGTCGATTAACTTAAAGTTAGTGAAGGTGGGATAGGCGGAATCGAGCTGATAGACGTGCTCTCTCTCGCGCACGCTCCTCCTCTTCAGTTCTCATATCTCAAATACACACACAGCGGTCCAAATGTCTATCGTTTAGAGTATCTCACGTAAATACAGTCGGTTATGAATTAAATGAATGTAAACAGGTCGGTGAAAAGCTGAACGTGTGTCATTATTACATGCATGCCTTCCGTCTTAAAGAGACAGCATTCCTGATTAAGTACCTATCCTTGTCATTAATGTTAACCAACAAAAGATGTTAAATAAATGTACAAATGTTAAGTAAATCTACTGTATCTGAAAAATTTAAGTTTAATTTTTATCTCTTTCGTATTTGTCTTATTGCCTTATTGTGCTTCTTTTTCAAAATTTATAAATTATATATATTATCTATATTATATATGAACAACTATAATTTTTTTAAGTTGCTCCCTTTTCACTACTGTTAAAGGGATAGTTCACCCAAAAATTAAAATTGTCATAATTTATTCAAGTTTTTCGAAATTCAATCCTTGATTCAAATTTCTCATAAGCTTAATTGATTTGGTCTAAAGAGAGAAGAATTAATGACTATTTTTGTTTGAAAACTACATATAAAATAGCTACCAAAATAAATGTTGGTAACTGCAGTTTGACTAAAATAATGACTAAAAGTAATGACTAAAAGTTGACAAAAATGCAATGACTTTTCGTCGACTAAAACTAGACTAAAACTATGAAAGACTCAAATGACTAAAATGTGACTAAGACTATTAAGCATTTTCGTCTATAAGACTAAGACTAAATCAAAAATGCCTGTCAAAATTAACACTGGTATACAGTTTTCTGTATGCATTGAATACTCAGATTATCTGCTACACACATTTGCCAAAATGTACAGTACAAAACAGAACACACTGCCTGGAATACTGTATCCCACAATGCAATGTACTCAGCTTGTCCTTTTATTCTAAAAGGAGTGTTTATAATTTTTTAACACATTTTTCAACTAGATGCCACTTGATGAATTGGATATGCATGTAATTTGGTCATGTGTGAAAAAATTGTTCCAAACTACTATTTGAAATATTTAGAATTGAGTAATGGGTACTGTGACTGTATTTATATATATATTTTTTTTAAATGCAGTTTGTTTATATGTATATATGAAAGCAAGCATTGTGTATAATCTCATTTAAGTGGACACTGTTAACATTAATATAACAGAAAGATGATAACAGGTACGCCGACATAGCACTTATATCCTCTTGCATAGAATTATATATTAATGCAGTACATTACTGCAGTGGTTTATTGTAACAAATGAGTGCAGTCCAGGTGTTTGCTCCCATAACTACACACTCAGCATTATAAGATGCAAGGAAGATTAAAGTAGACAAAGAGAGACTCCGCTAGCCTATTTTGCTGAAAGACAGCGCATTAATATCTCTGTTATAACTCCAGGTGTTTGTTTGTGTATATGTGACACTATAGACAGAATCCTCAAAGATATAGAAGCAGTTCCTGAGCTGAAAATAAACACACACTCAGAGTCTTCAGCTCCTGACTCATCAAGTCTCCCACAGGAATAAATAGTGAATAGACCCTTAATGAAGTTCTCGTCTCATTGAGCTGTCTATCAGCTCTCTCTCTTTCTCAGCCATTACTCCTCAGGATCTCGCAGCTCACATACACAACATATGCCTGACGTCCGTGAACGTGACTCAGTGCCCATGAGTCATTCTAAGAGCAGGGATGAAAAGAGGAGGAGAGAACGTTGTGGTTAAAGGTTGAATTGAGGCAGAGGCAGACGTTGAAAAGCTTAAACAGGAGCTGGAGGCCATGTTGGAGGCAGTTTAGGGCAGCTCACACAAAAAGGCAGTCTCTGGAGAGACAGACATGGTGACATTGACTTAGGCCTGTTTCACACAGCACCCTTAGAAGTATCTCAGACATGATGCTGAAAGTAGTAATGCTCTATCTGTATTATATTGGCCCATGCTGAACCCAGCAGAAAACAAGATGTAATGCACAGTAAACACTATGTTTTGAAATGTAGGCTTTTTGAAGCAACATACTGTTCTTACCTATTATTTGGTAAAAACAATTTGTTCAGTAAATCTGGCAGCATCCAGATGATTTAAACAGTTTATAGCCACACTTTAGGGTTTGAGTGCAGTTCTGTGTAGTTTAGTTTCCTCATTTATCTTTGGTCCCATTCTTCAAGTTTTTAATAATCTTCCAAGGGCTGCATAATTAATCATATTTTAAGTGTGGTCTTGATTAAGCATAATCGTCTGCAATATAACAGTTTAATGATTATCGTGTAGCCCGAATTCTTCCGATAAACAGTTTGTACTCTATTGCCATTATTAAAGAAAGTAGTGTGTGTTAATAGATCAGCAACAGAAAAGGGAAAATGATAACGGATTATTCATTTAAAAAAATAAAAATATTATCATGAGAAACCTGAGATTTGAAGTTTCAGTTCACATCATTCAATATCTGCTCTCTGTACAAATAGGTTTGTAGTTTATGCAGAAATGGGAAGGTGTTGCACGTGTCACCGTGTTACTTCAGCTCTGACTGGTGGTCCCTTCCTTTTCTCCGCCCCCTGCAATGTGGCCCCTCCCCCTAACCCCCTCTCCCTCTGCAGTGTACGTGTGTGGCATTTTGAGCACACTGGCGGCAGCAGGTGGAGATGACATCATCTGCACTGCAGCAGACTGCAGCACTGTGTCTGAACAAAGACATGTCAATGCTGCTGCTAACTACGCTGACACACAGCTGCTCTCTTGGCATCTTTAGTCTCTAGGTAGCTTATTTTCCTTCTGTCTCTCTCTCTGGCATGGTGGCATAATAACAAAAGTCATTATTAACATTAACATTAAAACATTATTAATGGTAGTTGTTAAGGCTTTGAGGCTGGTTTAAGAGATTTGAACAAATCCTTAACCTCAAGTATTAAACTTTGAAAAATAACCCCTGGAAATGACATAGTAACATGCTAAAACCCACGTAGAACACCTTAGAAATCACACTTTTTTTAAAAGTTTTAGTTAACAACATCAGCACTGGTGTGAACAGACTCAGTCAGGATGGTTGACTCTAGACCATATGTGACCCTGGACCACAAAACCAGTCTTAAGTCTGTAAAAAATGTAAAAAATACATTGTATGGGTCAAAATTATTGATTTTTCTTTTATGCCAAAAATCATTAGAATATTAAGTAAAGATCATGTTCCATGAAGATATTTTGTAAATTTCCTACTGTAAATATATTAAAACGTAATTTTTGATTAGTAATATGCATTGCTAAGAACTTCATTTGGACAACTTTAAAGGCGATTTTCTCAATAATTTGATTTTTTTTGCACACTCAGATTTCAGATTTTCAAATAGTTGTATCTCGGCCAAATATTGTCCTATCCTAACAAACCATACATCAATGGAACGCTTATTTATTCCGCTTTCAGATTATGTATAAATCTCAATTTCGAAAAATTGACCTTTATGACTGGTTTTGTGGTCCAGGGTCACATATGTTGCTTGAGTTTAATGTTCAGTATAAAACTCTGTGACCTGTCGCTGTCAATGACTGGTGTCCTTTAGGCAGCCAGACTCTTACTGAGTTGTCAAACAGTGTCAGTTTATGTACATGACCTCTGAACACCACTCCTGACATTTTCACCAAACAGTACCTGCCTGCTTTGTGACTGACGTTCATAGTACACAAATATATATTTTTAGTGCAAAAGACACAAATGTTGCTTACTAGTATGTTAGCCCTAGTGAAAAATAAACTACAAATACATTTACATATTTATGTACTTAATAAAAATACCCTGCATTTGTACTTTTGGGGCCAGATTTACTAAACAGGGCAAATTAGCGCAAATTAGCACAATTCCATAAAAGCGCCGATGGGAGGGAAAAATTCTGTGGGTGATTTACTGACAAGGTGCACATTAAAGAGCACAGATGCAACATCTCATTTACATAATGACCAGCACAATCTACCAAGAGCAGCGTAAATTACCACCTGCTTTAAGACATGTTTTTTTGGCTGTTAAAAAATGCCGCAAATACCAGTGAATTGACAAGCGCAAATCTTCATAAATCATGTTGCGTGATTCATTTAAATACTCTCCTCCCAGAAATTTACCGATCGAAAGATAAACTCCTACAAATGCATATTCAATAAGGTCTCAAAAATAACTGTGTCCACGCCATTTTAGCGCTAATTTCCCACTGCGTGTCTTTAGTAAATCCTGACAGTAGTTTTAATGCCAAATGAGGGTTTGCGCTGGCACAAGCTGATAGTAAATCTGGCCCAAAGTATGTTAAATTGGAACAACTAATTTTGTACTTAATACACTGTAATTGTGTGGAAGTAGTGCTGAAGTCCTATATCTAAAGATATACTGACGTATATTTGATTGTACTAAAGTGGAACTATTGCAAATATACTTCAGGTACACTTCACTTTAAATATCTCACATTTAAAGACCGATATTATTCAAAAATCATACAATCCTTATCAATAGTGACATTAAAGGCCCGTTTACACCAAGGACGATAACTAAACATAACGATAAACTTTAAGATATAGTTCCAAAAATCGTTCTCAATATTAAAGAATAGCAGAGTCCACACCACAGCTATAACGATAAAGGCACAGAGAAACAATATAGTTGGAATCACTTTCAGAACGATTTTTTCCAGCTGATGAACGATACAAATATTGACACCCAATCAGAATCCATTACAAGCTCGCGAATTTAAAGAAGCAGACAAGCGTGCGCTTAGAATAAACAGACGATATTGTCCGCTGGTGTGGACGCTAATATAGTTATGTTTATAGTTATCGTTCTTGGTGTGAACCGGCCTTAAAACACATTTTAGGCTTAATATTAAGAAATGTGTGTTGTGCACAAGTAGTACAAGTGTGTACAAGTAGTTAAATTATCATTTTTATATCACTAAGTCTCAAGCGATATGTCAGTAAATATGGTAATAGATTTGAACTATACTTAGTATGAAATAAATGTATTTTAAATATATTACTTTTTTTCTAGGGAGCACAGGCAATACAGATTTGATTTTTACCTTCTTGCACTTTTGCCATCTCTCAATGTGTCTTTCCGTTCATCAATAAACTGACACCAGAGCAAACCGCAGCCCAGCATGCCCCTGTCGCTTGGTTACCGTGCAGCAGCAGGTTGCCACAGAAACAGGCTTATCAGTGCGAGGCACACACAGTTGTGAGTACTGGTGCTATAGCTCACCTGTGCTGGTCCCAGTACTTTACTATATGTTTAGTGTCAAAAGTTCAGTTAGGGAGCCAGCTTGATATTTCTCTCTGTCTGGATTTGGGTTACAAAAGTAACTTTGTAAGCATTTAACTCATCCTGCAACCTAGCAGCCGTTCAGAACACCATAGCAACCATATAGCAATGGGCACTCTTGCCATATAGCAGTGGGCACTCACTACTCTTGGTAGTGAGTTTTGCACTTGTGGAAAATGTAAAAATCTAGTTCTGAAATACAAATGCAAAATAATTTACTGTATGTGTATGTTCACCACTGTTTCCGAAGCTGAATGTGTTGATGTGCCTCATTACTGATTCCATTAATTTATAATAATGACTGCAATTACGGAAATGGTGATTGATAACATCAGACTCTGAGTCTTGATTGGATACCATAAGGGTAATGACTGAGTTTAATTAAACATCCAATATAGAATTTTGCTTGGGGATGTGAGCTAAACCAAAGAAGAATTTATTTCAGACCTCAGTGAGATATAGTGCAATTTACAGCAACCATTTTCTTTTAATTGTACATTTAGAAGCTAATTTGAGTGTTAAACTAAAGTTGGAACCCAAGTTTTGTGAACTACTGTGATTAAACTGATATTAATTTTCCTCTGCAGATAACCAGTTCAGAATGTCCATCCTGGAGCGGCTGGAACAGATGGAGCGCAGGATGGCTGAGATGGCCGGTCAGCAGCAGCAGGGCAGCGGAGGAACGGCAGGGACTGGAGGGGGAGGAGGAGGAGGAAACGGAGGCTCTAATAGCCAGTCTCAGGTATAGCAGCACATCAGTAATTGTTATGTGTGAGATTAGAACGCATTTTAAAACAAAACTGAATTTTCATTTTGTTATTAGTATGCATTTTGCAAACATCTTTAGTGTCACATGATCCTTCAGAAATCATACAAAAACATAGCCATTAAGAACCTAAAGGTAAGTTGCATTTACAATAAACAATACTAAAATTCAGTTACATCACTTGGCTGAAAGGTTTACTTATTTTAATAGCATGGTGTTTATTAACACTGCTTTTGTGAGCCAGTTGAACCAATTCATTGAGACTTGCAAGCTTGCAGTTTGAGCCATAATGATTATTGCAGAAAGTAGTGGATTGTGACAGTTCATTGAGTTTGTGAAGATGTCAGGCCCTCCATTTTCTTCTGCAGTGTATCTCGGGACAAGCAGGAAGCTCTTTTGAGAGTCGTGTGGTTGTTGTTTGTGAGAAGATGATGAACAGAGCCTGCTGGGCCAAATCTAAGCATCTTATTCACTCCAAGACCTTCCGGGGCATGACCTTGCTACACCTTGCTGCAGGCCAAGGCTACGCCACCCTCATCCAGACTCTCATCAAATGGCGGTAGGTTAAGAGTATTTAGATCTGTCTACATCTGTGTAAATATGTTTTAGCTGACTTTGTGCTGATTGCTAACTATGAGAAATGATATTTGTTGTCTTATCCAGCACGAAGCATGCAGACAGCATTGATCTGGAACTTGAGGTGGACCCTCTCAACGTGGATCACTTCTCTTGTACTCCACTGGTGTGTTCCTTAAGCAATTCTAATTGAACTTTGACCAAATTTGGTCAATAAACAGTACCTTTCTTGCTTTTCCCACACCAATTTTTCTTTGTTTCTTTGTTGTAGATGTGGGCTTGTGCATTGGGTCACCTAGAGGCAGCTGTGGTCTTGTACAAGTGGGACCGGAGAGCACTGGCCATCCCAGACTCTCTAGGGCGCCTGCCCCTCTCCATCGCCCGCTCCCGTGGCCACACCAAGCTGGCAGAGTGTCTGGAGCAGCTCCAGAAGGAGGAACAGCAGCAGCAGCAGACCCCATCCTCTTTACCCCCCACCTCTAGCATGTCTTTCTCTCCCAACCCCGACATCCCCACCTCCAACAGCTGGATGGTCAGCTGGAGCAGTGACAGTATGGTGGCCCCCAGCGGGCAGAACACTGGTACAGCCACCACTACTACAACCCCTTGCACCAACCAGAACCCTGGTGAGAATTACAATTCTGTCATCATTTACTCACCCTCAAGTTGTTCCAAACCTGTAGTTTTGTTTGTTCTGTTAGCACAAAAAGAAGATATTTTAAAGAATGTTGGTAACCAAACATTTGACGGTAGCCATTGACATCAATAGTATAGAAAAAAAATATTATGGAAATCAATGGCTACCATCAACTCGTATAAACAGTAAAACAGCAATATTGTGAAATATTATTACAATTTAAAATAACTGTGAGAAATCATTCTAATATGCTGATTTGGAACTCAAGAAACATTACAAGAAATTAAATTTCATATTGTAATTTTTGCAAACAATTTTTGCTGCTTAATATCTCTTTAGAAACCATGATGCATTATTTTAATAGAAGGTTTTAAAGCATTTATTTGAAGGCTTCTGTGACATTATAAATGTCTTTACTGAGAATGAACGAATCTTGACAACATTAAACATTAACAGATAAATTTACTCTAAATTCAACAAGAAAAGTAATATATCAGAAACAAAACATTAGTGAAAAACAGCATTTAACCAATACTTTGCTATCGAAAAGATGAGAAACTTCAGGGACCTTTGCACATATCTTTTTGAACTAGTTCATTTACACACCATCTGAAAGAACTAATTCGCTACAACGAATCAGACTTTCCAGCACTACATATGAGACAGATAGGGGGCATTTTAGGAGAGCTCACTAAGTTGTAAAGGCTGCATGTTGAAAAACTGCTGCTTGTTGCTCATTACTGGAAAAGCTGCACTATTTAGAAAACAGATGAACTACTATTGCTTTACTAAAAAGATTATAGCAGATTTGCTTGCTTAATGTAATACCTTATTACATTTGCTTCAACGAGCAGTACTTGCTGCACAATCTAATTCCAACTGTCTTATTTGTTTAGATTATCACTAATAGCACCTAAGAGACAGAGCAAATGTAATGGAAATATCATATCCATCCTCTGCTCTGAGTGCAACTCACTCTTTCTTTCTCTTTTGTGCCTAGATTTGAGAAGACCGAGATCAGAGCCCTCCAGCTATTACAGCAACGAGTGCCAGCGGGACATCCCCCTCGCCAAAAAGCACAAGCCCAACCCCGAGCTCGTGCAAGCACAGCTGGATAAGCCCATGTCGGTTCCCTTGAACATGGAGCAGCAGACACATAAACTGTCAACCAGCCCTAAGACCCTTCCTTCCACCCCATCCAGCCCGGATAAGAGCGTCTCAGAGGAGGGTTTGGGGACAGTGGGTATCCCGCAAGCCAAGATGGCCTCTTACCGCGGAGGGCATAAATGGGGCACTAGAGAAGTGCCCAGGAAGGGGGGCATTAGCGGGGTAGGGAAGGAGAAGTTGGCCAGCCGGTTGCGACAGCGTGGCGAATCCCTCAGCATGCTGGGAATGGTGGAGAGAGAGATGGTAGACACTGAGATACTTTCTTACAAGGAGGATCTAGAGAACCAGGACTGCCTCTCGCACATGGAAGACCTGCAGGTGAGAGAACTGCACATAAACAAACGCGCACGGTGCCCTAAATGGCACTCGCTCACAGTCAGCCAGCCTCATTTACACCTGTACTGATTCATTTGTCAGAAATAGACTCTGCAAACAAACACAGCTACAAGCGTAGAGAGGCCAAGGGAGATATAGAGCACCATCCGTCCTGCTGGCATGTGAAATCAGCGCTAGAGAGCGGCGGTTGCTCTCTGTCCAGACTTTCGTCACCACATAATACACTTCTGCCATTGATTTGCTCTCATCGCCAGGAGTTAGTCCAGCCTCATTCATCTCTGTCACTCTATGGGGATAGAGGGGCTGTAGCAGTGTGTTCCTCCAAAGTAAACACCCCGGCACTTGATTGATCTGTCGGGTTAGCAAGTGTACGTGTGCATTTTGTCACAACAGAAAGTCTGTGCTTGTTTAACACTGAATGCATGTGTTTGTGCACCTCGCAGGCGAATATGATGAGCCTGGCAGAGCACATCATTGAGGCCACTCCGGAGCGTATCAAGCAGGAACATTTACCAACCATGGAGTCTGTTCCTCTGGACAACAGTGGGCTCACCAACACCATGAGTTGGCTAGCCAGTTACCTGGGAGACGTGGAACACTTGCCAAGCATCATCCACTTGAGGTTAGTGTTTGTCATTACTTTAATATACATATGCATATAATATGCAGCAACCAGGGGGGAAATTAACTTGTTTGCCCACCAGCCACAGTGGCTGGTGAATGCTGGTGAATGTACTAGCCACTCTTTTGTCAATTCTATAAATAGCATATCGAAGCATTAATATTGTTAAGTATTAACCAAAAAGTGAACAATGTAGATGTGGTTCTAACTCTTTTTGAAAAATCTAAAAAGAAATAAAGAACTTTTAAAGAATTAATGACAGAATCAGAACATAACAAAAATAATTAAATGATAAATATATACAAATATTCTAATATTTTTTATCTTTTTGAACTCTATTCATCAAAGAGCACTGAAAAAACGTGTCACGGTTTTCAGTAAAATATTAAGCAGCGCAGTTAATGTTTTCAACAATGCTAATATGTTTTCAGCATTGATAATAATAAGAACTGTTTATTGAGCTTCAAATCAGCATATTAAAATCTTTAGATATTTCTGAATCCCATGTGACACTTAAGACTGTAGTCATGACTGCTGAAAATTAAGGAATTACATTTTAAAATATAGTAAAATAGAAAAAAGTTATTTCAAATTATTTCAAATTTGTTTTTATTTGGGTTTTTTTCTTTCTTTCTTTCTTTTTTTATCAAATGAATTCAGCCCTGGTGAGCATAAGAGACTTCTTTCAAAAAAAGCCTACCAGGCCTCAAACATTTTAACAGTAGTTTAAATATAATTTTTGCAACATATAACGTTTTTCTCTAAACTATAATACTAAATATCTACGAACATTCAGGCGTGTTTATGTACTGATTTGATCATCAAAGTACATTTTTGATCAGCAGCCAAAAATGTTTGTAATTGCACAAATGTCAAAGTAAAGTCAACCTGCTGCGCTTTTAATTTCCCAGCCTGGCGATGATGTGCTTAAGGAAAAACAAAATGTATGCCTAGACCCTGCTAACTCCATGTATGTATGTGTGTGTGTTTTGTTTTTCTTTGAGCAGTCCCATATACAGTGAACCCCTGACCCCTCCCTCCAACCCTATCCTGAGCCCGGGTAACTCACCCATGTGTGAGGGTCAATTTGAGAAGCCGACCTTGCCTGCTCCGTCCGAGTGGAGTGAGTTTCTCAGAGCCTCCAACAGCAAAGTGGAGAGAGAGCTAGCCCAGCTCACGCTGTCCGACCCCGAGCAGAGGGAGCTCTACGAAGCCGCACGGCTGGTGCAGACTGCTTTCCGCAAGTACAAGGTACAGGCCAGAGGCTCGGGTGCCACGCGCTTGTGTTGATGTGTGAATAGAGACAGGATGTAAACATCTGTGCGCAGGTATTGGTAGGAACATACACAGGACACCCTCTGTCTCCTTCCTGCTTTGTTCTTCCTTTTGAGTTCATAGACACACAGGCACAAAGTAGTCAGTCCCCACAGCTTCAGCATGGGTAAGGTGGCTTAACCAGCGCATGGCCTGGCTTATTGTAAAGAGCGATTGTTGCCTCCTGTGGCTGCCTGTAATGAGTTTCCATAAAGACTCACCAGCTGGCCAGACTGGCGGCTTGTGCTCAGAGGCGTCTGCTCTCTCAGCACCAGCTGCAGTTAAGCAAGAAGGGCGTCTTTTCTCTATCACTTTCATTGTCCTGTAAGTGAAGAGCCTAGTGGGCGTCTCCCAAGTGTTGCCCACTCCTCAGACCAACCCGTTTCCCTCTCTCTTTGCAGGGACGCCCACTGCGCGAGCAACAGGAAGTAGCCACCGCTGTCATTCAGCGCTGTTACAGGAAGTACAAGCAGGTAATCCTTTAAGATGCTCTTACATTGACTTTGCCAACCTTTGCTGGATGTCTGGTTAATACGTCAAGCTCCAGCAAATGCACCTGAGTCAATTATAAGGCCTGCTGTTGTGGGAATTGTTGTTTAAAAGCTTTTGAAGAGCTCTTAGTGTAAGGACACACAGTTTTCAATTCATGACAAATCTATTTTTTTTTCCCTTTGCAAGCTAACATGGATAGCCTTGAAGGTAATTTTTTTGTTTGATTGTTCATGCATTATTTAAAGCAGATTTTCTTTTGTCTGCAAAAATATTAAAACTAATTTAATAGCAATGGCCATTTACACACTGTGTCATTCGCATATTTTGATGGAAGTAGTTGCAAGGGACGCTCCATATACTGTGGACTAAAGAGACCGATCTCGCTAGGACAAGGGTATTCAGATTGTTTCTGGAGTCCCCCAGATGGCTGCAAGAGTGTTTTAGGGGGTCCATAGAAAATCTGAGCGGGTACAAAATGCAAATGAGAAATACAAAATGCATTTCAAAGCTGTCACAGTTAACTGTAAATTAGAAAACTGTAAATCCTCTAGAACAATATTCATTGTAAGAAGCACTATAAAAATACAATTGAATTGTTTCTCTTCAGGTTTATGCATCTAATATTACATAATAATGGGTTGAACTTAATACAAAGTCAATATTTTCTAGATCATATTTTAGTAATTTGCATTGACTTCAATAGAGTAACTATACAAAAGTCAATAATTTAATTTTGGAAACAACATGTTGCCTTTATATAAAGCTTTTTGTCTCACACAGTATAAACAGCTCTTTATAAATAAAAATATATAGCTACTTTTATATTTTAGGAAATGTTCCCTGAGGGCAACATATCTTTTAGTGGTTGTTGGCTTTAAAAAGTTTGCAAACCCCTCTTCTAGATGATCAGTAATTAGGTCTGCAAGAAGAAGTAAAAGAAGCCCAAAATAAGCAATGTGCCTCAGTTAAATAAGCCAAAATTCACAACTGTAATCTTAAAATAAGATTTAAAAAAATTTGCAAACTGCTACTGCCTATATTTATAAGCAACTCTGGAAAAACGAGCCTCAAGACACGTATAGTAAGTGATCACGGCAATATTGATAGACATAATGTCTTTAATTGACAATATTACTTATTTACAACTGCAAACACCAAAACTTTGCTTTGGTTTTCACTCTGTCAATCATTGCAGTTTTGAGAGTAACTCATAAACGTGTGATAATTTAGTGATGTATACTTAAAGGGATAATCCACCCAAAAATGTTACTTCTGACATCATTTACTCACCCTCCTGTTGTTTAAATGTGGTTGTCACTCTCTAAAGTGTGTAGTGTGTATGTGGCCAGTGTGAGTTGAATAGGGAGCAATTACATTTTTGTCATTAATATCTTCATTAATGTGTTTATGTATCAGTATGCACTTTATAAGAAGATGACGCAGGCCGCCATCCTTATCCAGAGTAAGTTCCGCAGCTACCACGAGCAGAAGAAGTTCCAGCAGAGCCGGCGGGCGGCCGTGCTGATCCAGCAGTGCTACCGCAGCTACAGAGAGTTCGGCCGGCTGAGGCCTCACCGCAGAGCGGCCACCGCCGCACTGGTCCAGCACAAACTCAGGTAGCACTCACTAGACTGCCCTGTGATAAATCACTGCCTCGTAAATTCAGTCCAAATCTGATTCCAACTGGTGTTTGATCTTCTGTACTTCTGCCAATAGCTCTTATTAATCTGTTCCAAGTGGCATACTGTTCTGAGCTTTGCCCTGCGAGATATTTTATTCATGTACTAGATGTAATGTGCAAAATTAAATGTGTTTAAGAGTGATGTTTCTGTTTCAGAAGCAGTCTTCTAACTAAGAGGCAGGATCAGGCCGCCCGCAAGATCATGAGGTTCCTCCGCCGCTGCCGCCACAGGTATTCTCCCACCGCCACATCGCCCCCTACTGGCCATCCCATTCATCCGCTACCTGAAACACTGCTGATACAAATACAAATGTGACACTTCCCATATTTTTGATTTTATTTAGTTATAACGGAACTTATTTTTTTATCCTTGAAAGTGTGATTCATTAATCATGAGTGGTTTAGTGAGAGGTGCTCCTCCCTTCCCTTGGCTCTTTTTCCTCACCCTCCTTCTCCATCATGATATCTGCTGTGTGCTAATAGCTGTCTGGTGTTGTTTTGCTGTTAATGCAAAGCCCCTTGATGGACCATAGACTATTCAAGCGGGTGAGTGCAGCTTCAGCGATTCAGTATGTCTCCCTTTTTTTCTATCTCTCTCCCTCTCGCTTGTCACACGCACACAAAGACCCCCTTCCCATCCCCTCTTGCTCCTTCTTGCCCTCCTTCATCACCACTGCTTGATGCCTGCTTGCATGACAGCTACCAACTGGACGCACAGATAACTGAGATCAAGGGCCTCAGGATATCGGTTGTGCCGTGCTATACACTAACCACTGAGACACTACATTAAACAAGCACCTTTTCTCCTGTCTTGATTATTTACATTTCCTTTACTTACTGTATTTGTAAAGAGGAAAAGATAAGATAGACGGAAGAACAGAAGGTTGTTTGGTCTAAGCGATGTTGCATGAATATATGATAATGAGTCTTGCTCTTTGACCATGAGGCATGCTGGGAAATATGTGACCCAGAGAAAACTGGGTTTGGTTCTGACTAGTTCAGCTAAAGCCTGTTTTATTGCACATGCTGCCGTGGGAACTGACTGTCTATCGGTCCATCTCTCTTTAACTGTTTGGTAGTAGATATGATATCTGTATACAAAGAAAGCATAGTATAAAAGCTAAGTTGGTCGCATTACCCTGTGCAAATGTCACCTGTATTTCATCAGATGTTGGAGCAACATGTTTCAAAAGGACGTAGACGTAGACAGAATAATCAGCAGACAGCTTTAGTTTCTTGTCAGAAGCGATGAGATGAGAAGGTTTCGACTGATTTTGTATTAAATGAAATGCAGACTATTTTAAGCTTTTTGTCCTATATATCTACTTAGTGCAGAAACTTACAAGGTGAGGCAATGAAGAAAATGGGGCAAATCATCAGTGAAGAACTTGTGCATAGAGCACTGGCCAGAAGAGTGTTCTTTCAAACAAATTATATTATTATAAAAATGATTATATAATATTTTAAGCAGCACAACTGTTTTCAAGAAAAAATGGTTCTTGAGCACTAAATTAGCATATTAGAATGATTACTCAAAGATCATGTGACACTGGAGAAATGGCTGCTGAAAATTCAGATTTTCCATCACAGGAACAAATTACATTTTTAAATATATTCAAATAGAAAACAAATGCAGCCTTTAACTGGTTAAGTGTCGTAACAATCAATCCTCAAAAATGAATGTTACACTGCGCTGGATATTTAAAGATTTTAAAGGGTTTTCTTAAAGCACACCAGTGTTCTTTTCTGTTCAAAAATGAACCTTAAGTTGTTCCAAAACTGTATGACTTTTTTTTTTATTCTTTGGAACACAAAAAGAAATGTTAAGAAGAATGTCAAGGTTATGTTATTTCTATACAATGTATGACAGGGACAGCCATTCAGGTTCATTGTATGGAAATGAGCGGCTTGGACATTCTGCTGAAAATCTGCTTTTGTGTTCTACACAAGAAAGAAACTACCCTTTTAACCAGGGCTTGATCTGACCTTCTCTGCCTTCTGAGATAAATGCTAAAATGACTTGAGATGTGAGATGTTCAACCTGTGTCCCTTAATATCTGCCTGTTGTTTTTCAGAGTGAGAGAATTGAGAAAGGCCAGGGAACATGAGAGCGTCCAGAAGAGCCCCCTCACAATGTGACATTACTCTCCAGACTCTTCCTTTCAGTTTTTCTGTTTCAACCAGAGATGTTTTACAAGAGGAAAAAAAATAGCAAGAACACTGCAACTCTTACTACTACTGTATGACTGATACTTCGGCTACTAAACAACTGTGTTTTTTCATATCTCTTTATTCCTTCTATGTTTCTTTTATGAAGGAAAGAGCCAACTGCTGTGGATCAGAAACTCTAAGGACGTTGTTTAAGGAGGAACAACATTTGCTTCATGGCATTTTTTGCACTTTTTAATGGATTGATTTGTCATTTTGGATGAGCATTAAAATGTTTTGTTTGAAAAAAGGAAAAAAAAGGATGGATGGAAGTCCTGCTCTTCAGTGGCTTGTAAAGAGAAGATAAATGAAGTGAAAACGAAAGAGAGAAGATGACAAAATATGGAGTCGACACAGAAACATGGCCGGACCTGTTCCGACTATATTTCATAGTTTTCAAAAGAAGTGTTTAGTGAGTAAAATTGTTACCAAAAATGATGAATAATTCATGAATTAGTTTTTGTACATGCTTTACTCCACAACCAGACAAATTCGTCAGAAACTTCTTCCAGTCTGTCCCTTACGCTTACGAATGTAAGAGGGAAACGAGGCTTGGGTGACATGTCAAATGCTGATGTTGATCTGCTAAAAAGATGTGTGAAAAACACAGGTATACATACAATTTTAACCAACAACTATTTTCAAATTGATGACATTCTGCCAGTTCAAAGTTAGCGAGACATCACAGTGCAGTGGATCGCTCCAGGCAGATCTTGTCTTATGCATGCTTGAAACTAGGCTGCATTCTTTTCATTGTTTTGTTTTTAACTCCATGAATGTACTGGAGACACCAAATGTCATCACCTCTGCCCATCATTTACTATTGGCAAGTTTGTAACGTTTTCTTTTGTTAATTGAATGTTAAACGGGCACTTTGTTCAGTTGAAAATCATCTTCAGAGGTTTTCTAAGCTCTTTAAAGGAAAATGACATGCATTGCCTTGATATCTTTGACATACTTTGAAGGGTCTCCACACCTGGGGTTAGACAAATCCATATTTTTGGCAATTGAGCAGTTCCTGTACATAAAGAGGGTTGCCGGTACGCAAAACATTAAAGTAAAACATGTATCTAAGCGGGATTGTATTTTAGAAATATATTATTTTACTCATTGAAAGGGATCAAAACAGATTAGCGTCAAAATCAGAATATTTGTATAGTTTTGTTTGAATGCCTAAGAAGTATGGTTGTATCGTTTGTACATAGTGTAAATACCTGGGATAAAGTCAAGCTACTGTATGTGCATGACAAAAACAAACAAAGATACAAAAAAAAGAGTTCAAAAGCATTAGTGGCTATGCTCTGTAAAATTATTTCACTATAAGAGTATTTTATTTTACTTTGAATGTTCTTGAGAAGAACATTTTGCTAACGCATGACTTTCCTGCAATTGTGAAAAATACTGTATTTAAGAGGTAGGAGAAAAGGCAAAATGATCATTAGGTTATGTTTACATCTGTTTGTTTGTTTTTTTCTGGGCTACCAATAATCTTTTTGCCAATGGTGCCAAGTAATGTGAATGCTACAGCTTAAAGGAAGTTAATCATTGCTGAACAGATAATCACATGGTAAAACGTGATCAGATTCACTTGCATTCAATAGCATAACCCGTCAACACAGTCGGTCAAGGATGATGGTGTATTCAGGAAGGATCTTAGTGTATCACATATCTCATTTGGTTTATTTGTACTGTATATTTGTTTGGTTTGTGTTTCCTAAGTCTGAATACTTTTGTATTCTGTCATTGAAATGATGTAAAGTATGTTTTTCTGTTATGAATGCAGGTAGTAGAGCTTATAGCAGCATTATGCAGCTTTAAGTAACATTCTGACAGTCTTATTACACAAGATGTGCAAAAAAAAAAAAACCTGTGAGCTGACAGTAAAGACAAAGAAGCTGAAATAATGAGAAATCCACACTGCTACACTGACTGAAAGTTTAGGTTCCCTGTTATGCATTTAAACGGGTTTCTTTTGGTGCTAAAACATTGGCGTCAAGGGCCTGGTAGACCTCCAAAGATCACTCAATTTCAGCAGTGTTGCAGTGATGTTACTTTCAACAGCAGGTGTCGCCGTGGTGTTTGAAAAAGGGAAAGTCTATGAAAACGCTCCTGAAAATTATTTCTAATGCACTACAATTGTGTAGATTTCAGTTTCCCCTCATATCAAAATGCTTTTTGTCATATTTTGTATTTGCGTCTCTGTTCAAGAGAATGATATGTAAATGTTTTCTTCAGAGTGCTTATGTTGGAAGTGCCTGATCATATTCTAAATCCAGCGAGCCATGTCAGTCTGCATGTGAGGTTTGCGATGGACTGGCATTAGCGAGAAGTGAATAATAGTCTGTCCGTTTTTTATTTTCCATTACGTAACTTGTTTCTTTGTCCGTGCTTTCTCCGTGTAAGTTATTTCATTTATGGCTTCGTCATAACTCACGTCCTCTATTGGAACTGCCAGATGAACCCGCGAGAACTGCAGATTTCAGTCCGGCTGGTTCTTGCCTTGCATTCATCATTCCGGTAGCAGTTTAGGTTGTCAGCTGATGCACTGCGGTGGCAACTCGAGTCTTATTATACTTGCATGGGTAACATAGATAACCGGGTGGCTAAAAACAGCACCCAAAGCATGCTTATTTTTGTAGATTTGGTAGTCAGGTAGACTTGTCGAAGAAATACTGTTCTGTAAAGCAGCTGGTTTCATGGGTTGCAGAACTTGAAACAGACCGAGGGCTTCGAAACGTAACTTTACAATACAAAAAGTCAAAACAGCTGGCAGATATACAGGGGCAGCATGAATCTTTTTTATTTTTTTAATAGAATTTGGCTTCCTGTTTCCTCTTCGAATTCAGTCTCACCCCACTTCCCATTTACATTCCCATTTTTTCAACTACACCTCCACAAAAACAGGTAAAAAAAGACAAAAACTGTGTACCTCATAAGAAAGCATGCACCACAGAACTGTGTCCATATCCACGCTAAGTGTCCATGGCACTGGTGCAGTTGAAACCTCGGGTGTGAATCTGACGGGTTCACTTTTGTATCTTAACTCAGGTGCCAAACTGGAGAAAAGGAGCGATAGAGCAAGTCACTTGAGAATTAGTTGCTGCTTATTGGGAAACGAGCCAGACTGTCCTGATCAAATTACTGTGATTCTGAACATGTCATGCTGTTCACCTTTTTTTAATCAACTGTGTGAGCTGAGTTGATGTACCTTAGGTCTATAAAAACCGATTTGTCGAAAGCGCGGCACTGACTGGTGTTGTATAAGAGTGATTAAGCCCGTTGGAATGGAGCAGGTCTACTCGAATGCGTCTGATGCTTGTGTAAATACGCATGGATGTTTCCGTTCAATGCAGCGTCTCCGCATCGTCACTATATAAACACACTGCCGTGGATATACTGTCTCACAATAATGAAACATGCTGCTCGGATCGATTCATGAACATAATTACTTTATAGCCATAGATAGACGTTTTAAAACAAAAGAGTAGCTGTAGTTTATAAATGCCAGACAATAACCTCATCTGGTCGCATACGGGTTCATTTTGACAATTCTGCTTCAGCTTTAACGGTATCAGAGCTCAGCCCACAGAAGATACCTCATCAGTTTTGTTTGTCGCATCAAAGGCTTCGAACAGAGACTGCCTTTCCTAAGCATCCATTCTTTAGAAAAGGGAGAACAGAGCCCTAGGGAACATCCCACCACTCATGGACACAGCAATAAGTAATTCTTGAAGTGGAGACCTGTAGACCTAATGGGGACAGCGATCTGTTGGACACACGTAGCTGATTTACTCTTATGCAAATGCCAGTATTGTGAGATTAGAATGTGTTTTGTTTGAAAAAAGGAAAAAAAAGGATGGATGGAAGTCCTGCTCTTCAGTGGCTTGTAAAGAGAAGATAAATGAAGTGAAAACGAAAGAGAGAAGATGACAAAATATGGAGTCGACACAGAAACATGGCCGGACCTGTTCCGACTATATTTCATAGTTTTCAAAAGAAGTGTTTAGTGAGTAAAATTGTTACCAAAAATGATGAATAATTCATGAATTAGTTTTTGTACATGCTTTACTCCACAACCAGACAAATTCGTCAGAAACTTCTTTCAGTCTGTCCCTTATGGTCACCTGTCTTCTCTTAACTACAAGGGGACTGGGTAGCTTATCAATGTAAAGACGGAAATGAGCAGGCTCGGGTGATGAGGCAAATGCTGATGTTATTTTGCTAACAAGACATGTGGAATCAACAACTATTTTCAAATTGATGATATTCAGCCAGTTCAGAGTTAGCAAGACATCACAGAGTAATGGATCGCTCCAGGCGGAACTTGTCTTATGCATGCTTGAAACTAGGCTGCATTCTTTTCATTGTTTTGTTTTTAACTCCATGAATGTACTGGAGACACCAAATGTCATCACCTCTGCCCATCATTTACTATTGGCCAGTTTGTAAAGTTTTCTTTTGTTAATCCAATGTTAAACAGTCATTGGTGAAGCTTTCGTTCAGTTGAAAATCAACTTAAGAGGTTTTCTAAGCTGTTTAAGGGAAAATTACATGCATTGCCTTGATATCTTTGACATACTTTGAAGGGTCTCCACACCTGGGGTTAGACAAATCCATATTTTTGGCAATTGAGCAGTTCCTGTACATAAAGAGGGTTGCCGGTACGCAAAACATTAAAGTAAAACATGTATCTAAGCGGGATTGTATTTTAGAAATATATTATTTTACTCATTGAAAGGGATCAAAACAGATTAGCGTCAAAATCAGAATATTTGTATAGTTTTGTTTGAATGCCTAAGAAGTATGGTTGTATCGTTTGTACATAGTGTAAATACCTGGGATAAAGTCAAGCTACTGTATGTGCATGACAAAAACAAACAAAGATACAAAAAAAAGAGTTCAAAAGCATTAGTGGCTATGCTCTGTAAAATTATTTCACTATAAGAGTATTTTATTTTACTTTGAATGTTCTTGAGAAGAACATTTTGCTAACGCATGACTTTCCTGCAATTGTGAAAAATACTGTATTTAAGAGGTAGGAGAAAAGGCAAAATGATCATTAGGTTATGTTTACATCTGTTTGTTTGTTTTTTTCTGGGCTACCAATAATCTTTTTGCCAATGGTGCCAAGTAATGTGAATGCTACAGCTTAAAGGAAGTTAATCATTGCTGAACAGATAATCACCTGGTAAAACGCGATCAGATTCACTTGCATTCAGCAGCATGACCTGTCAACACAATCGGTCAAGGATGATGGTGTGTTCAGGAAGGATCTTTAAGTGGATCACATATCTCATTTGGTTTCTTTGTACTGTATATTTGTTTGTTTCGTGTTTCCTACGTCTGAATACTTTTGTATTATTTCAATGAAATTATGTAAAGTCTGTTTTTCTGTTATGAATGCAGATAGTGGAGCTTACAGCAGCGTTATGCAGCTTTAAGTGTAACATTCTGACAGTCTAATTCAACAAGATGTGCAAAACAAACCTGTGAATTGACAGTAAAGAAGCTGCCTGAAATAATGACAGAACCTCTTTCGAAATCCACACTGCTACACTGATTGAAAGATTGGGTTCCCTGTTATGCATTTAAACGGGGTTCTTTTGGTGCTAAAACGTTGGCGTCAAGGGCCAGCCAGATAGACCTCCAAAAAAAATCCGTTTCACCGGTGTTGCAGTGACGTTACTTTTAACAGCAGGTGTCGCCGTGGCTTTTGAAAAGGAGAAAGTATATGAAAGCGCTCTTGAGAATGAGTTCTAATGCACTGAAAAATGTGTAGATTTCAGTTTGCCCTCATGTCAAAATGCTTTTTGTCATATTTTGTATTTGCTTCTCTGTTCAAGAGAATTATATGTAAATGCTTTCTTCAGAGTGCTTATGTTGGAAGTGCCTGATCATATTCTAAATCCAGCGAGCCGTGTCAGTCTGCATGTGAGGTTTGCGATGGACTGGCATTAGCGAGAAGTGAACTGTCCGTTTTTATTTTCCGTTACGTAACTTGTTTCTTTGTCCGTGCTTTCTCCGTGTATTTCATTTTATCACACCAGGAATTTATGGCTTCGTCATAACTCAGTCCTCTATTGGAACTGCCAGATGAACCGGCGAGGACTGGTTCTTGCCTTGCATTCATCATTCCGGTAGCGGTGTAGGTTGTCAGCTGATGCACTGCGGTGGCAACTCGAGTCTTATTATGCTTGCATGGGTAACATAGATAACCGGGTGGCTGAAAAAGCACCCAAAGCATGCTTATTTTTGTAGATTTGGTAGTCGGGTAGACTTGTCGACGAAATACTGTTCTGTAAAGCAGCTGGTTTTATGGGTTGCAGAACTTGAAACAGACCGAGGGCTTCGAAACATAACTTTACCATACAAGTCAAAACAGCTGGCAATTTGTCAGTACTACTCATATTTACAGGGGCAGCATGAATCTTTTTTTTTTTTTTTTCAAATAGAATTGGGCTTCCTGTTTCGTTTTCGAATTCAGTTCCACTCCACTTTCCATTTACATTCCCACTGTTTTCAACTACTCCACCACAAAAACAGGTAAAAAAAAAACGTGTGTACCTCATACGAAAACGCGCCACAGAACTGTGTCCATATCCGCGTTAAAGTGTCCATGGCACTAGTGCAGTTGAAACCTCGGTGTGAATCTGACGGGTTCACTTTTGTATCTTAACTCAGGTGCCAAACTGGAGAAAAGGAGGAGATAGAGCAGGTCACTTGAGAATTAGTTGCTGCTTATTGGGAAACGAGCCAGGCTGTCCTGATCAAATTACTGTGATTCTGAACATGTCATGCTGTTCACCTTTTTTTAATCAACTATGTGAGCTGAGTTTGCGTAACCTTAGGTCCCTAAAAACCGGTTTGTCGAAAGTGCGGCACTGACTGGTGTTGTATAAGAGTGATTAAGCCCGTTGCAAAGGAGCAGGTCTACTCTACGCGAATGCGTCTGATGCTTGTGTAAATACGCATGGGTGTTTCGGTTCAGTGCAGCTTCTCCGGATCCTATAGTCACTGTATAAACACACTGCCGTGGATATACTGTATCACAATAATGAAAAAGTGCTGCTCAGTTCGATTCATCAACATCATCATCACTTTATTCTAGTCATAGATAGACGTTTCAAAGCATTTAAAAGAATAGCTGTAGATGATAAACGCCAGACAATAACCTCATCTGGTCGCATACGGGTTCATTTTGACAATTCTGCTTCTCAGCTTTAACGGTATCACAGCTCAGCCCACAAGAAGATACCTCATCAGTTTTGTTTGTCGCATCAAAGGCTTCGAACAGAGACTGCCTTTCCTAAGCATCCATTCTTTAGAAAAGGGAGAACAGAGCCCTAGGGAACATCCCACCACTCATGGACACAGCAATAAGTAATTCTTGAAGTGGAGACCTGTAGACCTAATGGGGACAGCGATCTGTTGGACACACGTAGCTGATTTACTCTTATGCAAATGCCAGTATTGTGAGATTAGAATGCAGTAGTTTAAGGACAGTGCTTATACGACACCCTTCATGGAGCTGCACGTTTTCATCCCTTTCAAACCCAGAAAATAGCGGCCCTGCCTTTATTACAAGCTACGCTTGGGGCTCTCTACACTTTGCATGTTAAACTAGTGTTAGATCTACTTTTCCTCTCCTCTCTAGCTGTCTTTCTCTGTGTCTTTCCCAATTATGTAGCCCTCTCCTTTCCTGATGACCCCTGATTTTTGTTTAGTTTTTTGTTTCTTCTT
Source organism: Sinocyclocheilus anshuiensis (assembly GCF_001515605.1). Lineage (NCBI taxonomy): Eukaryota > Metazoa > Chordata > Actinopteri > Cypriniformes > Cyprinidae > Sinocyclocheilus > Sinocyclocheilus anshuiensis. The sequence continues at coordinate 765,264 of NW_015548336.1, forward strand.
TTTTAAATGTCCTTTTTTTTCTTCCTTCCCCCTGGTTTGAGCAATTTATTTTTGTAATTGTGCATGTTAAAGAGTCGCTGAATCGATGGATATGTTAAAAAAGAGAATTCAGCTGCTGAAGCCATCCAGTAAATGAGCAGGAGGGACAGGACACAGAGCCTGAGGTTCTGTGGCCTAATACTGAGGATCCGGAGAAGAGAGACCTGCCACGTCTAGGAGTAGCAATTCATAGAGCCTTACCCTCAAGAGTCCACAGCAGGTAATCAAACAGCCACTGAACTGCTGTTCTTGTAAAACAGCAGCAGCATGATTTTTTATGGCCATAAAAAACATTTTGGACTCCCTTAAGAATTTTAAGAGATCAGTTCTTAAGAGAACTGTTTTATTTTTCTTAGTGTAGTGAATATTTTAATATTCCAAGGAACCTTTTCCACTATAAAGAACATTTTATGCAATGGAAAGTTCCGAGGATGTTAAAGGTTATTAATGGAACCATAGATGCCTTTATTTTTAAGACTTGGTGCCCTAGATATGACCCAAAAAAATGTTTATTTTTTAATATGTATTCTTTATATTTTATATAAATAGAGTAAAGGTGGCAAGTGGTGTTGAACACGTATGATAGCTTAACTTTGGCTTGTATTTTTCTTTTTGTGTGTGTTCAGTAAGTCCGTAGATGCATCTAGATACCGATTGTCATCTCCAGCTAAGTGGATGTCCAGTCTCCAAGGTTGAAGAATAGTCACTTTTTGATTCATCAGTCTCAAAAAAGCTTGAACCAATCAATCCAAAGCTACCAGGTTTACACTCAAATCTCATCTGCATGCTCTCTCTGTGAAGAACTCGTTGTAAAACATGAAATAAAAGGAGTTACAAAATATACAAATGCGAATTCTGTATTTCAATTTACAAAGGGGGGACGGGGGTGGTAACAACATTATTGACAAAGAATGGAGGCTTTTTATTTATTTATTTTTTATTATTTTATTTTTGCATTTATTTATAGTTTACAGTTATGTCTTATACAGTACAGCTATTGTGGTCTCTTCTATAAAGATGGTGTTATTTGGAATATTATACCAAATATTCCAGAATTATATGTCATTCAAAATTTACATAGATATGTAGGGAAAAAATCCCAGATATTTTACGTTAGTGGTTTACATCAGTCTCTCTGTGAAGCAACTGTTCTGCACAAACGTTTTTATAACTGTGTCCTGTATATTTTTGCTTTTGTATTGTGTATATTTATGTGTGGGTGTGTGTGAAAGAGAGAGTCCATACTGGTAGGAAAAGCTATAAAAGCCCTGTGACTTCAATATGTCACGAATGCCTCAAACACAGTATTTCCAGAAGCAATCTGCACCGCCGCCTCTCTTCCTGAACTGTCTCCTGCTGCCCCACAGATCGCTGGGAGGAATGAGGCGATACGGTTTTTCTAACAGTAACTTAAAAGAGAAAGAGAGGCTGTTGCTCACATATTTGCATGAAAATGTAATATAGACACATGAACACAGCATTATTTACATGCTTAGAGATTATTTCGTTTACCTCTCTAAGTGCCTCTTTAGGAGTCTGCCCAGGCACTTTGATATCTGTGAAAGAAACAGTATGAGCATACAAAAGAGTGATTTCATTTCGTCTGCAGAAGAACTTTCAGTAACTCTGAAAGATGGTGCAGTTGTAACTTTTTAGATTAAATGTCTGTCAGATAAATGAGTCTCACTCTCTCGGCTGAGCAGCGGGGAATATCCTACGACTGCCGCCCTCTGCAGGAGATCATTGAGATCAGAGACAGAGAAATCATCTGGACTGACGCCTCCGGCCTCTTCCACTGAGTCTAAAGCAACAATCAGACAGACGTTATTTCATCAGCTACAGCAGATTTGCCTGCATTGCTATCTGACACCAGTATTACAAAATGAATGTTAGATTTCTGCACCCTGTGTACTAATGTAAGCCAGTTGTCAATGAAAATGGGTATCGGTGGAAAAAAGAGATTCTAAGAATGTCTCCTTGGACAAAAATAATGTTAAATGCATGGTGAAAAGCAAGATTTGTTACATATATATTATATATTTTTATATATATTATAATAATTATATACTGTTTATGTATAAAATAATCATTAGTATTGCTTGTGTTGTTATTAATATTATTATATGTTCAATAGATTATTATTATTATTATTAAATATATAGCCTAATAATATATAATTTAAAAAATGTATAAAAAATACTTCAATATATATTTAAGTAATATTATAGGATTCATGGATCCTGAACATCCATGAGCACAACTTTGCAAGAGAAAGTAAGAGAAAATATCCAATATATATACACACACAAAAAAATCAATAATCATTGCCAGGGGAAAAATATCCTATATATATATATATATATATATACACACACACACACACACACACACACACACACACAAATAATAACATCTGAAACACTATGTCTGAATGCACTCACCAGGGCCGCTGTAAGTCATGGCAGCTGTGTCCATAACAGGATGTCCTAACAGATGACTGCAGGAGAGCAGGAGGACAGAGCAGGACAGAAGCAGGTTACAGATCATCTCTGCAGCAGGTTGAAGGTCCTATCAGGTCAGGCTTTGGTGAATGAGGTGGATGGATGCTCTCTTATCTTATATACACCACTCTACCAAAGCTGAGTGAGTGAATCATAATCAATGCAGTGTTTTTATTGAGAGTCCTATTTTAAAATGTGGATCCTGTTGAGTTAATAATATCCATGAATAAATCAGGATGGCTGTTGTAGCAGGTCCACAGTGGCTTTATCACCTTTGAATCTCATTGACCTGTTTTACTGAATTTGCAAATTGGGGGCCACAGGTGTGCAAATGTTCGTTTATCAACTCTTGAGACAGCAGAACACATAAAGAGATTCTTTTATGAATATATCAGCCGATTTATTTAGCCTATGAATCTAGTTCTTTTACGTTGAAAATTAAAATAGCTATATCTCTTTAAACTCATAGAAAAGGCTGTTTAACTGATGCAGGTAAACATATTTTATTGGGAATTCAGGCAGCCACACTGATTCCAACAATATAATGTCAATGAAGGTAATAAAAATGAAGCTCAGGGATATAAAGTCCAGATTACCCGTCTGCTGAGGAGAGCATGACATTTGTTTATCACCCGCTGGCAAAGATGTATTAATGATGCACATTTGACATTTACAAAGCTTGGAGTATAATCAGACCGAGCAGACCTGAGAAATGGATGAACGTCACTCACAGTCTGGCTACATCTGTGAATTTAATTTAATAGGCTATGTAAGATTGATCTTATGAGGAATTATTGAACACAAAATCACAACACTCAAATGCACATTAAAATCAAATGTTCAATACACATAACAAACAATGCAATACAGAATATGCAATATCAGGTCATAACCCCCCAAAACCCCCATTCAGAATTGAAGTTGATCAATAGACCTTAGTTACTAACGTTTAAAAAATAGCAATGACAGATTCTTACTACTTTTCTTAAATAAGTATTTTAATTATTCTTTTTTATTTAGTTATATCCTGCTTATTCTCCGTCGAAAAAGATGCAAGGAAACGGCAAACCATGTATCCTAGGACAAGATAAACAAGAAGGATTATCTTGCATGTTTTGTTTGTTTCGCAATATACTATACAGTAATACAATAGACAAAACACAATTATATCATGTTTGCGTGTGCTAAACTGCAGGTGTGTCATAACGAAGAAAAGTTTCCTTCAGAATGCTTGAATTTTAAAACTCAATCACCAGTAGAGGGCAGAATATCATCCCACACCTCTGAGGAACACTTTGTAACAGAGTAAAATACTATGCATTTATTATGCCCTATTCATTTAGCATAACTAGAAAATTTACTGAATAATAATTTGCTATTGTTTTTAATGATGTTTTGACAACTTATTGTACATTTCAATAATTACAATTAATAAAAGACTTTAGATCTAAGTATATTTCAAAGAGCGAATCAGGGCATCAAAGTTCCCCCTTCTTTATGGATTATTAAATTATATTTGTGTTAATGTTTGATGTGATTGGATGCACCAGTGTGATGTAAGGAGCGCGCTGGTCGAGGGAGGGAGCGTGAAGTTTGTCCGCGCTGGCTTGCCATCCCTGTGGAAGCTTCATGCCATTGTCTCGTTGTCAAAAACAGTCTGTCTAGTCGGAAACTTTGAAACTGGGTAATTATAGTTCAGGCTTGTTTCAGACCCTGCCAAATCCAAGTATGAGCTTATGAGAAGTGAGAGTTTTTCGAGTAACCCTAGTATGCAACAAGTGGTTGAACGCAGAAAAGAGCATTTATAGAGAAGAGAAGCGCGGAGCAGGTAAGGCACTGTGTTTGGTGTCTGTAGTGAATCATGTTTTCAGTGTTCGATGTTTTTGGGATGAATCATTGTGGTGAAAATCGTGAGGAATGTGAAGATCCATTTACCGCGCTGTCCCCATTCATTTCACTTTTGCTGGTTTGTTTGTCTTTTGGTTGTTTTAGTTTCGCTTTGTTTTGTTTCGGGGCTCTTTTGCATTAGCTGCTTTGTCATATCTTGTGTCTTCACAGTGTTTGTTTATGCTTTCTGTCAAAGCGTAAAATAGTAAAACACAATTTATGCTCTGACTGAGTCGATATTTTTGGAATTTACGTCTAAATTTGAATGACTTTTAAACCAGTAATGAATTTGAATAATTAAATTCATTGACTGAATGAATTTAATCGTTTATTTATCATGGCTGTGTTTGCATTTATTTACAGATGACTTCTTAAAGAAATTGTTTTATTTTATATTTTTATTTTATTTATTTTATTATTTTATTTTGCAAGTAGTTTAAAGGAATTACTTATTTTATTTTACTTTTATTGATGATTTCTTATGACGTTTTATTTTTTTATTTTTTTTTTGTTGTTTTATACAACTCCTTATTCCTGTTATTTCTTTTTTTTTATTTTACAGATGAATTCTAAAGATAATATATTGTTTATTTTTTATTTGTGTTTTAAGTAATATATATATATATATATATATATATATATTATATATTTTATTTTATATTTTTATTTATTTATTTATTTTTCAAATATTGTAGCAGTGGTTTGTCAAAATATTTGTGTTTGCAGTGCACTATGGTCTCATAAGTAATATGTATTTAATGAGACAGTGGTGAACTGTGTATCTGTTGGGACACTCACAGTGACCAAATAAGCTACTTTGGCCCAGTCGTTCTAGCACTAACCAGAGTCTCTCTCTCATGAGACTAGGTGTTGCTGAATGGCATGAGTTGTTGAGCAGTGCCAGAAGTCATGGCAGAGCTGGAGGTGGATCAGTCCAACCTGCCCAGAGTCCAGGAGGGTAAGACCTGCCTGACATGCATCATAGTTACACATTGCAGACCATTTCATTTTGGGTGATTTGTGCTATTATGCTGTATGATGCGTAAGATTCCAATCCATTTGTCACATCATTGTGGGATTGATTGTTGATTCCCATTCTGATGTCTCAGAATTTCAGATGTCTTATTCTGATGTTATATCCCATGTGCTGCAAGCTTTTACTGATAAGTCTGAGATCTGATTAATATTCCAGACGTCTGCTGTATATCTCGGAAGCAAAAGAGCTGTCTTTTTTTCCATTGGTGAAAGAGCCTTTCCACATGGCTCTGTTTGTTCCAGTATTGTCTCTTATGCTTCTTTTGAAGGGGGGAATCTTGATGATGATTTCCCTTCCGTTCTCTTTCTGTACACAGTGCTTTCATTGTTTTGCTTTGTATTTGAATGCTTAAACAAGCACTGGCTATTGAACAAAGACTCTATTAGATCCCCCAATTAACTAATGTCTATGCATTACTATGCCATGTTTTCCCCATTGGTTTTATATCCTTTAAACTTGGCCTGTGAGCAACAGTGTTTTCATTTCCTCAGTTTGTTTTCAATACTAGTTCCCCAAAGCATTGTGTAATAAATATATCTTAGTGAGCTCCCTTTGTCTTCACTCTTGTTTTATCAGTTCCCGTGGATGTGTTTTTGCTCTGGTAGTTCTCTTGCCGTAGTCTTGGGAATGCTGTCTCTATACCCCAGTTCCCTTGAGAAAAAGCAGCCTATTTCCTCTCTGCACTTTAACCCCGTTGCATCCTTCACTCCATGCCTTCACTGACCCTTTTCCTCTTTATGCCGTGAAACCTCTGCCCAGATAGATATTTAGGCCTATAAATGTCTGGTTGTGGCAACTATATATTACTGTTCAAATGTTTGGGGTCAGTAAGATTTTTTTTTTTCTGAAAGAAGTTAATATTTTTCTTCAGCAAGGGCACATTTAATTGAGCAATATCAGGTTTTACAAAAGGTTTTTGGTGAAGTACATGCATGTAGCCTTAGTGAGATTGGCAGATCCATTTCAGACTTCCTATCTCAGCTCAATAGTTTGTCAACCACTTGTTTGTTTTGTTTCATCTCAGTGTCTTTGTCTGTTTTGCATGCTGTGACTGCTCAATCTTATTTTTTAAATGGGCGTATCATGTTTTTAAAGTATGCATATATGCTTTCAAACATACGTTTTTCCTGTCTTTGTAATATGAGCTTTTTGTCTTTTTGGCTTGGCTTCTGCAAAACTAGTTTGACAACTTTATATCCACACCCTCTTGCCTGCCAATCCACTCAGCGCCCCAATCAGACTCTTGAATGCTGAGGTCAGGTCCACTAAACCACATCGCTGCTAGAACCGGGTCTGCAGGCTCAAATCGCTCCTCCTACAATGAGAGGAGCGTATGAGGTTAACAGGTGTTTAGACTGTCGAGAGTGAATTTTAAAGTGACACAGGTGTACAGCTTCTCCCTCATTGACTGGATAAAATGGACGATCCTTTCAGCGTGTGAATCTGTGAGTGTTGTTTTTTGTTGACTGCAAATGTAGAGACATGAGCCTCCTGCTGTTAGGGGTTCTGGAGTTCCTCATCTGTTGCTAAAGATGAGCAGAAATCCCAGCACTGACTAAACTGTTATGGGGGTGGATACTGCTGTCAGGAATCTTATCAGTTTAGGTGTAGTTTGAAGGACAGATCAGTGTTTGGAGAGAAGACTAATGTGTTTTCCTGACCAAAACTAATCAACATACTAAATTCAACTGTCAGTAGTTCATTCTGTTGTCCTTGTGTTATTAGGATTGTTTTGACTAAAGGAATCAGACCAGATGTTTTTAATAATTGGCTGTTGGCGTATGTGCTTGGCTAGCATAGGCTTCACATGTCTTTTGCTGTGTTATGCTTCCTGAGAACAGTAGCTCTGATTAAATGAGAATTGGATTTTATAATCCAACTGATAGCCCAGTCTTGAAACTTATATTGCATGTAAACACCTTGATACAAAAGAAATTGATTGAAATGTGATCTTAAGTTTGAGAATAATTGACGGTCACTTTAGTTTGGGGAACAATTCTCACTATTAAATATTACTTTTGCCTCAAACTCCTAATTTGCTGCTTATTAGTTAAGGTAGTTGTTAAGTTTTGGTATGGCGTGGATTAAGGGATATAGAATATGGTCATGCAAAATAAGGCATTAATATGTGCTTTATAAGTACTAAAAAACAGCTAATATGCATTAATATGCATTCTAATAAGCAACTAGTTAATAGTGAGAATTGGTCCCTAAAGTGTTACCTAATTGTCATGTACTCTACAGCACCCTAAGATTGTTTAGGTTTTTAAAGCATTAAACAGCTCACCAAGGATGCATTTGTTTGCTCAAAATACAATAAGACCGTAATATTGTGAAATATTTCCATTTAAAGTAGCTTTTCTATTTTTATCATATCTTTACAAAGTAATTTATTCCTGTGATAGCAAAGCTCAATTTTCAGCATCATCTTCAATGTCACGTGATCCTTAAGAAATCATTCTAATGCTGATTTGGTGCTAAAAAAACAGTTCTTATTATCAATTAAAACGGTTATGCTGCTTAATATTTTTGTGGAAACTCTGATAAATTGATTACAGGATTCTTTGATGAATAGAAAGAAACGGCAATTATTTTAAATAGAAATCTTTTGTAACATTATAAATGTCTTTACTGTCACTTTTGATCAATTTAATGCATCCTTGCTGAATAAAAGTATTCATTTCTTAAAAAAAAAAAAATCTTACTGGCCCCAAACTTTTGAACAGTTGTCTAAACCTTTAAATCTAGTTATCCTGACATTTGATGAATAGGCATGCATGTCATTTGTAATGCAACATCAAAATGCATTTTCTGGCATATGTTTAGATATTAGCAAGGAATAGGCCTATATAGGGTCCACAAATATTTTTGTAGTGTATTTCTGTTGATGTTAGTGTTCTTGTCATGCCCTGTCCCCAGGCAGAGAGTATGTTGGGTGCTGGACAAAACAAACCAGCTACTGAGTCTACAGAGCCACTGGATGTCTCAAAAGAAGACAAAGACACTGACCATTATGTTTTGCCCTTATCTGTATGCCTTTCCAAAGTAAACGCCACCAATCTCACTATCCTTCTACTCAGCTTGTGTCTTTTTCCTGCTGCTGGCACATCTGGAAACCATTCCTCCTGTGTGCAGGCGTATGTGTGTGCGCTCTGGGTGGATGTGGATGTGTGAGGGCATTGTTGGGAGGTGCTTGTGTAATCTGATATGGGTTATCGCAATATGCAGCTGGTGGGCTCAAGCAGAAAATACATTTGTCTTTTCGGATACTTAAACGGTTGCATTTAAACCTGGGATACCCCACAGAAGGATTATTTCTCTCTGCTCGCATTTTTAGGGGGTCGGTAGTTTCACCCCACCAGGCGGGGTGGCTGGGCCTCACAGCTATACATAGATTCCCATCAGCTGCTCAGGTCAGAGGTTGTGCTGAAGTCAGTATGTCTCCATTAGGATATTATGGTTGTTCTACTCTAATTCAGCATAATTGCCCAGGCCATCCTGAAATAAAGCAGATGTAGCTAAGAGTCATTTGTGTTTCAAGTTTCAGTCATGTTGAGTGTGAATCCAGCAGTTTCACTGATGGGGTGGCTCTTGATTTAGTAAAATGCTCCCTTTTACTGTTCTCAGGGTCTGTAATGTTCTCCATCCCGACCGCAGGTCCAGCACCAGCACTAAAGCCTCAGACTCCAGCTGTTGTGTCAATTACAGGCCGTATTCCTTTCAGAAACTCTCTGCGACTCAGCCGCCCTGTAAATCGCTGAATTTGAGGTTGCTTTTTGCTAAATTTGAATTTGGCGTACACTTTGAGGATATCCTGAGGGGCGGCACCATGGGATTGTTGAAGTTTTGTTGCCATGAGCGTGTTTATGAGAGCTGTATATGTTTGTTTGGTAACACCAGTGACACTGCTTCAATCAACACTACTCAACATTCACCACAACGTGTAGCACCAAAGTTATTTACTCCTTGAGGGATTCTGCAGTGAACAGAACACTGTACTGAGCTTTTTTAGGTTTACTGCGTACTGTACAAAATCACCCAAATTATTTACAGCACCTCAAGAGGTTTGAGTAGGACTAGTATTTATTGAACTTTTTTTCTGTGATACTTTAGTGCTCCAAAAGATCTGCGCTCAGCTCTCATATAAGCAGCAACTTTGTTACACACATGTATTTTATGTGGCTGTATATCAGCTTGAAAGACTCTCAAGAACTGTACTTTTCGGTTCACATGCACATTTGTTAAATTCAGAGTTCACTGGCCTGATACTCTGTGTTTTTGCTTCTTGTTAAAGGAATGTTCTGGGTTAAATAACGTTTCGTTCTATCAATGGCATCAAAATGCTGCTGATTAGCACAGAAAATAATGCATGACCAGATCTTCATCCACCTAGAACAGTAGTCCTTCCATTAAAAGAACAATTTAGACAATTTTAGAGCTCAGATAGCTAAGTAACACTTTAGTACAGAAGAAAATGCAATCTTCGTATTTCTGCTTTAAATCCTCTGAAATGCTTGCCCCATAGACATTACTTAAATTTCGTTTGGCTTTACAAATTGAGAGACAAATTATTTTCAATAGTATGATACAGATTTCTTTTAAGATTTTCCTTAAAGCAGCGAGAGCCTTTCTGGGTTGTCAATTATTTTAAAATAGGGTTTAAAATTAAATGTGACACTTACGGGACCAAAACCACAAGTGTAATTTTGTTTTTAACTTTCCAGGGTCAGTTATTGTCATGCAGACTGTTATTATGGCTTTATGAAATTTGAGTGTCTCGTTTTTAAAGTTAGTATATAAAGAATTTAAGACTTTTTAAAAAGGGATAAACATTTTTTTAATTTGTTTTGAAATATGAGGCTTCACAAATGTGGTGCTATGAACATTTTTAAATGAGCTTTACTAAAATGACCTGAAGTGATTTCTGAAGACATGGAATAACACGGCATGTCTCTGAACACAGTCCAAATGTCTGCCAATATTTTCTGACAAAGTCTCCTGTTGCAGCCTTGAATGCAAGTAATTTATGGTTAAACTACTATAGATACTATACTTTTATAATCTGAAGTGATCATAGACCACAGATAAAAGATCAGCAGCATTTCTCATAGCTGTTAATTGTTAAATTTATTGCAGTTGTATTGTGTTGTTTTTCCTCTGCAGTATGCCAGTGTTTTGCTGTACTGGAGGATGGAGCTCTAGCTCATAACCTGCAGGAGCAGGAAAGTAAGTTCCATTTCTCTAATTTCATCTGCCACACCTAAAGCATTTTAATGCAAGCTTAAAATCTGTTTTCTCAGCCTTGACATATTCAGCCGTCTTTTGTAAACTTCTAAAGTGGGCAGGCGTTCACACACCTAGAAATACAAGGGTGTTTCAGTACATAAGGTAACAAGACCTCTCATGTGAGTCAATCTGCCTGCTTAACTAAAATATCCTGCTTGGTCAAATAAGGTAGAGTTTAGTTTTAGTCTGTTCTCTGAACATCCGTCCACAGAGATCGCCGCATCAATATTTAAGTTAATGTTTTTCATCTCGGCCTTTTACCCGCCCCTAAATGGCATATGAAAACAAAACAAACTGTGATTAGGTTGATTTACATGTAAATCAGATGATCTCTCTGTGCAAGTTTTCACAGTAAGGCTACAGGATTTACTGAAACGAATACATCATATGTTTAGAAATTATTTTAGAGGTTTAAATATTCTGATATACACTACAGTTCAAGATTTTAGTGTCAGTAAGATTTACTCCTATGTTTATGTGAACAAAAATGCAGTAAGAACAGTAGTTATTGTAATATTGTAAAATAAATAAATAAAATGTAATTCTGTGATGGCAAAGCTGAATTTTCAGCAGCCATTACCCCAGGCTTCAGTGTGACATTATCCTTTAGAAATCATTCTAATATGCTTATTTGCTGCTCAAGAAACATTATTACTATATTAAGTTTGGAAACAATTGCTCTGCTTAATATTTTTTGGGACCTGTTATACATTCTTTAATAAATAGAAAATTCAAAAGGACTTATTTGAAATTGAATTTTTAATAACATTATCAATGTCTTTATTGTTTGATCAATTTAATGTGTCCTTGCTGAATAAACATTCATTTCTTTTCAAATAAATCCTTTAAACGGTAGTGTGTCTTCCATGTGCTCTTCTGTAACCTTGCATGCTTTCTTCAACAGTTGAGCAGTACTACAACTCAAATGTGCAGAGGAGTCAGCTGGTGCAAAGGGACATCAGAGTAGCCAAGAGACTCCAGGATGAGGAGGAGCAGAGGGCTCAGATGCTGCAGCACCAGGCCACTCGCCAACTGTAAGATCACACACACACACAGTCAAAGACTAGTCACACCACTATCAGATATGACACTGTCTGTTCATGGTTGTATACTGTTTATCAGCAGTTCAGTAACTGATAACATATCCAAAGTCCACTAATGTCCAATAGTGCAACAGTCTCAGCATTTCCTCTTTACATTAAAGGAAACAGATGTGTTTTTTAGTTGTTTTCATTTGATCAAAGGTGTTTTTTTCTGTGAAGGGAGGAACGAGACTCAGAATACGCACACATGATTCAGGAGGAGATCCAGCGGTGTTCGGATGAAGCTCGGAGGAGGGAGGTGGAGGACGAGGTGTGTAACACACTCCAGGTTCAGTAAACGTCACCCCTTCTGTTTTTCATTTACACCTCTGAACCACTTTGTCTGAGGGATCAAATGGATCAATAATTAATGAGTCACTCTGGGACGCCAGTGAGATGATGTATTCAGCTAGTCTCCTGTGGTTTTAGTTGTTTTCATTTTATCAAAGGTGTTTTTTTCTGTGAAGGGAGGAACGAGACTCAGAATACGCACGCATGATTCAGGAGGAGATCCAGCGGTGTTCGGATGAAGCTCGGAGGAGGGAGGTGGAGGACGAGGTGTGTAACACACTCCAGGTTCAGTAAACGTCACCCCTTCTGTTTTTCATTTACACCTCTGAACCACTTTGTCTGAGGGATCAAATGGATCAATAATTAATGAGTCACTCTGGGACGCCAGTGAGATGATGTATTCAGCTAGTCTCCTGTGGAGTGTAAGTGCTGGCAAAGACCACACGGGAATGAGCATCAAGCTGCTATAAAGGAAAAATCACACTCGTACTGTGCATTAATCAACTTCAGATGCATTTAACTCCAGCCCACCTTAAATAACCTCCCCAGGCACCTTTCTAGTCTTCTAGTTCAGTGAGTCACAAGCAGAAAAGCTGAGTGTGGAAATGTTCTCCTCCAGAAATAAAAGGAAATCTCTATGGATCTGCAGCTTTTCTTTAGTGAGGGCTTTGTATCAAGGGTCCCATAAATGTTATAGCAGTTCTTTGTGTTGGAGGTGGTGTGGCATAGTGGTTAAAAAGCTGCAAGCGATAATCCATAAAGTTCCGTCCAACCAGCATTGTGACCTAGTGCTTAAAGGGATAGTTCACCCAAAAATTAAAATGTTGTCATCATTTACTGACGCTGATGTCGTTCCAAACCTGTATGAGTTTCTTTCTTATATTGAAGATAAAAGAAGATATTTTGAAGAATGCTTGTAATCAAACAGTTGTTGGTCCCCATTGACTTCCATAGTATTTCTTTCCCTACTATGGAAGTCAATCGGAACCAACAACTGTTCGGTTCTTTAAAATTATTCAAAATATCTTCTTTTTTGTTATAACATAAGAAAGAAGCTCATACAGGTTTGGAACGCCATGAGGGTGAGTAAATGATGACAAAATTTTCATTTTTGTGTGAACAATTCCTTTAATGTCTGGTTGCTCCTGTAACTGTACTAAAAGTTATTTTAGCATCAGCTAAATATGAAATCTTAAAGTTTATAAATATTAAATCTAAGTTCTCCCCCAAAATGTTTTTCTGATTTATAGTAAGGCAGTAAATATAGAAGTATTTGGGGAAACGGTTCCGGAGCATTAAAATACACAGATAGATACACACACAGATACAGTGTGTACATATAAAAGTTTGAGAACCACTGCAACAAACATGACCAGACAATTCATTTGCCTAGAATAGTAGTTGTCCTGATAAAATTATTTACACTTTTTAGTTCAAATAACACATTTTTATATTAAATAATATTTTAGCAAAAGTAAGAGATGAGCATTTCTGCATGTAAGACCTCCTGATTGTATTTGTTGAGTTATTGATTATTGTCATGTTCCAGGACAGTCTCTGAGAAATTTAAACAGGTAGCAACAAGGTTTCTGAGTCTACCAGGAAAAATAATTAACTTGTTCAGCTTTTATTTTTCTCTTGAATGACATTGCAGCGAACCTTAATTAAGGAGTCTCTTGTTCAGATTTGTTTGAAGACAGACTGCCTGTGGGGGTTACTGTGGAAATCAAAGCCTGTTCAAAGTGTTTTTGGGGGTGTCTTGAGAGTGGGAGAGTCCTGGGTGATTCAGGTGGCAAAGCTGGAAATTGTTGGCTCAGCAAGTAGAAAAACTGAGTCAGAGAACATTGGCATATCAAGTTATTAGATCCTGACCACCTATAATCATGCAGGTGATCTCGGAAATTTGGGTTCCAGATAAATCTGAGTCAACATCCCTGTGAGGCATTTCAAATTACAGTATTTTGGACATTTGGGACATTTTATGATTCAGAGTTGTATAATGAGCATGATCCCCAAATTGTAAGTCGCTTTGGATAAAAGCGTCTGCAAAATGACTAAATGTAAATGTAAAAATCTCTGTTTCTGCAGGTATTTTTGACTCCTAAAAGAATCATGACTTGACCTGCCAGCTTCACTGCAGAAATCATGTTCTTAAACATTTTTGTCTTGTTTTGCAGTTAATATATCTAAACATCCTTAAAACAAAATTTAGAACAAGACTAGTTTGAGAAAAATAATTATTTTTAGAGAATATATCTTGAATTAAGTTTTTATTACCTCACTGGCTTTTTAGTATCAGTTTTTTTTTTTTTAGAATAAACTTTGTACATTTTTGTTTTGCTTTAAAAACATTCCAGATATTCTCTGAAAACAAATTATTACCGTACACAGTTCTGCTTCTCAAGTATATTTATCTTATTTTATTTTATTTTAAAGATGTAACTGGAAAGCACCAAAAGTGCTCATTGCCATTTTGAAATTTTAGTTTAAAATGAAGCTTTAAAACGGACATGATAAAATATCAGTCTGCTTATTCTTGTTTAATTAATATTTACTAGTAATCTTGAAGGTGTTTTCAAACCCGTGTGGCATATTTTGCACTGACAGGCCTCGCATATTGCATAAAATGTCATTCCGCTGCATTAATTATACATATTTACACCCCTGCAGCCCTGTGTTAATTAAAGCCTGTGAGGCAGCAGGTCGCATCTAAATATCATCTCCACACACGGCTCTGAAGCCTGCTGTCCTATCGAGCTCCTACAGGAGCAGGAAGAGTAATGCTGAACTTAATTCTCACCCAGTCATTCTAATAGTTGTGTACACAAACAAACCTCATCTGGGGTGATTTCTTTAGAGTCCAGGTGCCAGATAAGCTCCAAATCAGACCTCTTGAGACAGGAGCCGGTCCCTGTGTGGGGCAAAATCTCTCAGCGCAGGATGGTGGATTTAATTCGGTTGGTGCTGTGAAGTAAGAAAGGTCAGCATAACAGGTTAATTAGAATAGGAGGACACCAGGACCTGATGGCAACAGACATAGAGAGACACTGCTGAGGAGGTTAACATGACAGTTAAATGTAAGGTGCCCCCAGATATGAAGATTTCCTTCAAAGGTACCCTCTTAAACGCAGATATATATTTTTTTGTATGCAGACCCTTTTATGCTGTGTGTGGAAAAATATTAAGCATGGTATCATACAAAATTTTCCAAAATTAAAAGACTAGCTTTTGTCATTGGCTAAAGCCAAAACACTTACTAATTTTATACAGTATGCAATTTTTTTATACAATTTTAACAGCAAAGTCAACAGCATATCTTGCTTTTTCTACAAAACAGTTTTTATTTCTACTATTAGAACATTGGAGAAACATAGTTAAGTTTCACAATAAATACCTATTCAAAGCGTAGTTTTAAAATACATTGCTGTAAAATCTTTTTATTTTCTCTCAAATTTTCCGCAGGTGCCTTGTAGCGCCCCCTTGTGACCCATTAACGGACTCGAACTTAAAAAACCTCTGACCTAAACAGCTTGGCCATCTCTTTACTTACTGTTCTCCCATGTTCCCATTTCTCCCATTTTCAAAGGTGTTCAAAAACTTTTTTATAAATATTTAGCCCAGCTCCTTAAGTCTTACATTTTTCCTTTATGTTGAAGTATGTAAACAGCATTAAAATCCCAGATTTGAGCTCAGTAGAAGTCAAAGTTTTATGATTGTTGGAAAGAACTTGTTTTGTCATTGAGACAGAACTCTGCCATCTTCTGGTTAAGTGCTGTAAATTCTCTGTCATATACAGGGTATGTTGACACATTTATGGCTGTTTCTGCAAGACTTTTAAAGGACAGTATTTCATAACAGTTAAAGGCAGGTAGAAATACAAAATAAGAAATCTTTCAAAGAGTAACCAAGTGAGACACTAGTGACTTACAAGCATATGTAAAATTATTGAATAGGGGTTCAAGTAATGCTTTCACAGAAATCATAGTTTGTAACTTTCTTATGAAATGTGCATAAATTTCATCTTTATTTACATGGCACAAAATGTTGGTAGGCATGTGATAAAATAAAATAAATGGTCACTGTGGTAATCTTACTGTAATTGATTCAGTTAAGATATGTTTCAACCATACTTTGTCAGAGGAAACTTGTGAGTCATTGTGGTCAGCTTTGCAATAAATTGTGTCCCGTTTGCCAGTCTAGTTGCAAACCGAGCACATAGCTGTTTGAAGATTCGATATGGTGGGCTTTTTGCAGTAAGAGCAGGTAGGTCTCAAGACCTTTGATACGTAAGCGTGGAAATTCCCCTCTGCTGACGTACGCCAACTATCGCTGGCGTCTGTGTTGAGTGTATGAGTGGATATTTTTTGTCACAAAGCCCACGCTTAGGTTTGAGGATTTCACCTCGATGTGTCATAACTGAACAACTGTCAATCTATTTCTTTCTGATGTGCTTTTATAGTAGGGTTTTTTTTCTTTCAAATACAATCTACAGCTATATTTTTCATGCTTTTCTATATTCATTAAAAATTTGTTAAAAAAAAAAAAACAGATCTTCACTTCCCCAAATGACCATTATGATCTGTAAAGCTTATTTTTGTTGTTGTTTTTTTAGGAAGTAGCAAAAAGGATACAGGAAGAGGAAGAGCTTTATTTGAGACACAGGAGCAGTTACCAACATAAAGATGGTAGAGGTAAAATACTCCTCTGTAATTTATGGCATTATTGAACAGTTTTTATGAAGTGGTGTAACTTCAGCAGTTCAGCAGGCTCACGTTGTGTTCACACTGACAGTGTTTCTGTTGTGTGACAAAGCTGCACTTCTGTATAGAAAATAAAGTTACATTTCTAGATTACTGCATTTAATATTTTCTTTCATAATGGCCATACATTTTATAGATTATTAGGAGTGTGAAATCTAAATTACATGTCAAGGGGGCCACATTTACATTGACACTGAACCCGAACCCCATAGTATAGCTATAAACTGTTTAAATCATCTGAATTGAGTCTGATTTTGAGTTTGATTTGTGAAAGATCATGTTGATAAATAGGTTTATAGTGCAGTTTAAATGAGTTTATGTGAGGCCCAGCAAAAATATGCTCAACTGTGATGATACTTTCAGTGGAACTTCTGGGAATCAGCAACATGTTCACATACAGTATAAATGCTGTATACTGTTAATATGGGTGCCATTCACATGCTGAGGACACAATGTGTGAAACTATAACAGTATTTCTGCTTGTCTCCCTTGTTTACTTAGTAGCTTTGGAGAAATGAGTAGTAAACATGTTCATAATAAGAATTTCTTATTCCAATAACATCGAGACTGTCTCAATGTCTTGTCACATGTGTTTTCTTTGTCTAATCAAATGGTTGTTTCCTGTATAAGCATCTGATTTGCTGTAAAATAATGTGACACCACGGGTGATTATTTCTTACACAGAATACTCCATCTTTAAGCAAATTTGGAATATTAAATCTACTGAAATAATACACAAATACTTTGTTTCAACATGCAGTGTATTGTTAATGCATCCATCATACAGTATGACACACACAGCCAGCTGCTTCATTTGCTTTTTAAGCCCCACAGGACATGATATCATCTGGGATGATGATCCTAAAGTCCAGTTCACTCATGTTTGTTTCCTGTTTGAAAAGTTCTATGGTTACACCACATCTTTTGTGTCTGACATTAAAACCTGAATTCCTTTTAATGGCATTAACAGAGTTTCAAGAAAATGTAAAATTTAGCTTTAAATACATTGTCTTCATTCATGCCTGCAAAATTGATGCGTTTCCACTTCTTTTTTTTTCGAAACAAGCCCAGTTAAGGTATAGTTCACCCTAAGGTGAAAATTCATTTGGAATGACAGAGTGAATAAATGATGACACTACTAACCACGTCCTGAATCACCCTGAATTCAGTGAAGCTCCATGTTTTTTTTTCTCATGTAATGCATGTTTTATTTTCATTTGTCCTTTTTACTTTTAAACAGAGCTTCATATGTTAACTGTTTTATTCTGCACCCCTCGATCTCTAACCATTTCTCAGTTCCCCTGCTTTATGTTTGCATGGTTGGCTTTACTAAAGAGTCCACAAGCATTCCTGCTCGTCCATACTTACCCCAACCTGTTCATGTACCTCACAACCGGTCTCCAACCAGACGATGGCAGCACTCCTCCTCGCCCACCTACTCAGACTCTGAGGAGGACCTGATTGAGTACAGTAGGCCTACAGTCATACGACAGGACAGCAAACCCACTGTAGGGCAGAGGAGGCTGATCTGCAGACCCAGAGCTCATTTAGAGCAGGACGACAAAAGCATGACCAGCCAAAGCAGCAGTAACAGATCTTCACACCTGTCAGGTGGATGGGGTGATGTCATTAAGCTCATAAAGAACGATATGAGTGAGCAAGGCTACCTCAGCCACAGCTCTGAGGATGATCTCTTTGAGGTTTCGACGGAACATTTCAATGCGACGTAGTTATCATGGTAACATCAGGCGGACATCAGTGCATGAGGGAAGCAGAACATGCAGCGTTGATGACTCTAACTTGGCTAGACCAAGACCCTCAAATAATGCCCCCTCACTGCAGCCTAGAGTGCCACAGTTGATGGAGTTGGAAGTGGAGGACCGTTTGAGAGATCCGAGAAATTGGGAGATGGAGAGAGGCAGAAATGCATGGCAGAGAGCTCGATCATTAACGGAGGATGAAAGGAGGATAGACCAAGACCACAGGCGTGGAGAATGTAGAGTGAGGCGAAGTCAAAGTGAATGCTGTCAGACCTTCGAGGAAGAGAGATCGAGCACAGAGGAAGAGTTGGAGAGGGAGAGCAGGAGGGAGGAAAGACGGATACAAAGACTCCAGTCTTGCAGTGGGCGCTCTTCTGGAGCAGGTAACCCCTCTCTGCAGTGTGGCTGAGCCTGTCCCTACATCTGCTCATTGCTTTCCAATCATCCCCAATCAGTAAACAAGAATTCCTGTTCATTCCTGTGTGCTTCCGGTGTACATCTTGGGAGTTGATACCATTATTTTGGTGTCATCTGCTTTTACTTAAGCTTGATCCCTTCACCAGTGAGACTAGATCTCATCCTTGTTTCTCAAAAACCTCAAAATCTCATCTGCTTCTCTTTCTCTTAGAGCAGTTAAATATTCTTGGTTCTTCTTGACTTGGCCTTGAAATTACTTTTTGATTTGACTCTTACTTTGTATGACCTTTAGGTGTGTTTTCAGGGCTGTAATCTACCCAGTAAGATTCCCAATGAGTTAAATCAAATGGAAATCCACATTCAACAGTCTCAGCTAGAAGTGTCCGATTCTGGTCCTGAAAGGCCACCTTCCAGGAGAAATTAGCTCCAGCCCTAATTACACCCCTGAACCAGCTAATTAAGGTCTTCAGGATTATTAGAACCTTCCAGGTAAGTGTGTTAGAGCTAAACTCTGCAGGACAGTTGCCCTCAAGGAGCAGGATTGGACACCTCTGGTTGTGGCCCAACTGGCTGAAGGTGATGGTGGCCTGAAAACCCTGAGTCTCCTCTCCACATTATCTGGTTGTGATTTTGTCCTTATTGCCTGACAGGACCTGCTCTTAGGAGTGGAAGGGCTGCGCTTGACTTGGGAGATTTGGAGCAAGTGCTGCTGGATGAGGAGCTGGCCCGCAGGCTTCAGGAAGAGGAGGAGAGATTGGCCGAAGAGGTGAACTACAAGACCAAATATATCTACCGCAGTTTTGGTATATGCCACTCACTCCTTAATCAAACACACTTGATTCAGGTCATCAGCTCATTAGACATTTTAAGACTCTAATTGGAGTGTCAGACAAATGAGACATTCAAAATGTTTGGTGTTGAGGGGCTCCAGGAACGTGATTGAATATCACTGGTATATTGTATACCAAGCCATCCTGCTGCTGGAGGGCCACTTTCCTGCCAAGTTTAGCTCTAACACACATGCCTGTAGGTTTTCAGGTGTGTTTAATTAGGGCTAGCACTAAACTCTGCTGGAAGGTGGCCCTTCAGGAGCAGGATTGAACACCCTTGGTATATACCATCATACGGCCCAGCTCTATAGTATTAGTGCTCTTCCACGAAGTCTGTTTAATATCCCTATCAATAACAGTAGCAAAAATTCCTAAAATAATACTGAAGTGTGTTCTCTTCTCTCAGACTCCGCAAGGTTCCTCTCCTCTTAGAAGGGACTGTCCTATTGGAGACTTCAGAGCAGCACAGGTTGCTCAGGATGAGGTAAGCAAAGTTTGAATGAAGGCTACTTTTCCAATGCATAAATGGGTGCATAAATTGTCGTTTTGTGGCAGGAAATTGCACGTTTCATGCAGAAACAGGAGATAAAGACTAAACGGAGGTCTCGTGAGCTGGAACCTGTTCAAGAATACAGAGAAAATGATAGGAGAACAGTATGTGACAGACAGGTAGCCATACTTTTAGACTGACACTATCTTTTGTTGTTGCGTAACCATGTACTCATTACTAACTAACCAAAAATTCCAACTATCTGAATGTATCAAATGACACCTCTGCAGAATTGCCTTGTCCATGCATGTCTTGGGCACAGTTCCTTCAGATATTAGTACTGATGAACTGGTTAAACCTTACTTTTGATCATATGATTCATCAGTATTGCCACATGTGTTCTTTGGAAATATTGATCTTTCAAGGATGATTCACACTGACTCAGCAAACACCAATTTCTAACAAATTCTAAAACCCTGTTCGTGTTTGTTGGACCAGAGTGAACTGACCTTTAGTTGCCTTTTTTTGTTGTGGTACAAAGAAATTACAAAATCATTTTTTAATTATGAATTTTGCTGTTTGATATACAGAGGCAGAGACTGGATTCCGAAGGTCTTCAATCCCCCGTTGATGACTTCACCCCAGACAATCAGCACCCTAGTCACATTTCCATGACAATGTAAATCACTATTTTCTCTATGAACTATGGCTTAATTTTCAGGAAATATTCTTTAACTTCCTTTGGCGTCACCACAGGCAACCACAAGCCATCAGGAATATTGCAGAAGAGCTGGACCCCACCTTTCAAAGGAAGGACGCAGCTGAATCAGGTCAAAGTAATGATGCTTTCATTCATTCACATAACACAAACGGCTTCTAAAGTATTTATGAATGGTATGAATAATAATTATAAAAATATTAACTTATAGATTCCTGTCAAAATCAAACTTCACAACAAGTAGGTTTGTACAGCCCCTTGGAGGAACCTAATTTTGTGCCCCCCACGAAACGACAGAGTGACAAACTGGGACGAGTAAAGCCCAAGGAGAAAAAGGAAAATGCAAAACAGAAAGAGAACTGCAAGCAGCAGTGATGCTGGACATATAAAAGTGTGAAATCAACTGCAATACTGAATTAATAACCAAATTAGATTAAAGAAATGCATGCATGTCCTGGCAGTTTGGGGCTTTCCAGTCTTCTGCTTTCTCCAAGACTTGGGATACTTTTGTAATCAACAAATCAACTTGAACTTGCAAAACAGGGACACTCCATCCAGATAATGCTGCTATTATTAGTAAACATCTGTTTAAGCCATGTCATGCTCTTTTGGTTTGTTTCATTTTTATTTAGCAGCTGGTTAGAGGCTGGTATGTAACCACAGAGGGAAAGCTACCACTAGCAGTACTTGATATTACACATTTGACTTCTGGGAAAACCTGAAACGATACTATGCTTTGATAAAGGAAGTTGGCACATGGTTGAGTAAACCTCTTTGGAGTTTTTCTGCATGACTCTTGATCTCTCAAGATATTCAAGCAGGCATTCTTTTTAAATTGCATGTACTTTTTTCCTGTATTCCAGGAACTACACTAGTCTTAATTTGCCCAAAGTGTTATTTTCATTTCTAATGGTCGCCTTCATTATGTAAGAAGTTGTGAAAACTTTTTGCAGAACCTGGTCATGCATTCACATTGTAGAAATTAAACATTTACTGTTTATAATATTATTTTAATAATATTTAGTGGTTTACACCATTTTGGCTTGAGTCGTCTTCCTTCTCTGTAGTGTACATCAGCATAGTCTATATATATATGCAGTAGTTTTGCCAGGCTGGAGGAAATGAAACTTCCATGTATTTATGTACTGATGCTGAATGCTAACATTATACTGTATATGTTTTCATTGTATATTATGGCAACAATGTAAATAATGTGTTGTCATGAATCAATAGGCCTTCATTGCCTATATAAAGTTTAATGAATGCTTTGTACAGAAGACATATATATATAAAATTATAATACCCATATCTTTCTTGATTCACATCAATAAACACATTTTACATTTACAGCAGAAATTGTGTGGAATTGAATTTGAACTGTAGATAAAGGTTAAGACTTTCCCTAATAACCAACAAATTCATGCAAATCTCTGCGGGAAGCACCTCAAACATCAATTTCTAGTGAGACCTTCTCTTCCCACAAAATGAAACTTCTGCGTAAATTTATTTTTTAATTTTTTACAAGAGGTAAAGCTGTTTTATAAACAGGATTACCCAGTATAAGGCTTTACACAGTAAACCCATGGTGATGCATAAAGTGACATTAAACAGGGTGACCTTTTTTTGACAGTTAAAAGACTAGCACCATTGTCACATTGCTCACCCACCAGTTGTTCCACTCCTGTTCCATTACTGCTGTTATGCTTATAACGCCCTGAGAAAATAGCTCCTTGGAGCCAAATAATGTGAGGTTTTTCTTTTTTGTGGATGCAGAGCTCAGCACGTTGGTACTCGTATGTCTAGACGTGGGAGGAAAATAAAACTGGAATGCAAAATGATTCATGATAATAACATTACAGATACAGTAAATATTTTTCAACTCTGGTCATCAGGGAACTCCCACTGAATCAGCAGGATATACAGTCCACTGAACAATCCTTTTAGATTAGATTAGATTAGATATGTAAAACCATGTCAGAAGCTACTCGCTTGAACTGGTTTATTGACCTCCATTCTCAGTGAGAATAAACTTAAAGGAAATCTTCCATGTTTTTGCAGTTTCAGAGGATTTTGTACCCAATAACTTGTTTAATGACCTCAGTATCCACTCCATGAAGTTACCTACAGGAAATTCCCAAACACGTGGATTCTCAGAACCCTGGGGCAAGCTGATATATTTACAATATTGCCTACAGAACAAGCTGTGCAGTATACTATAGTGCAACAGTGTAGTTTTTACATTCTATATGCTTTTATAGGGCTTTTCACACTGACCTTAACACCAAGTTGTCATCTTTGCGTGTGAAACGATGCGACGTCAGAACGTAAGGGCCAACAACCAATCATAAACTAAACCGCGATATTGACTATGCAAATAAGAATTTTAACCCGGGATTTACAAATGTAGCATGTGAAACCTTGAGTCGAAACCTAAATGTCCAGGGTAAATTCCTAACCCCAAGTAAAGAAGGAATTGTGAATGAATGAACAGAAAGTCTTAATTTTGTTGACCCAGGGCTTAGACAGGCAAGGGTTGACAATTTTACTTATTTTTAAATCCTAATGTACAAAACAGTAAAATGCACCAAAAAATCCTGAGGTCAAATGTTTAGTTTCAGCAGTTCACTTCCTACATGATACGGTCAACCACATTTAGCTACCAAAAAAACTACTCTGTGCTCGCCGCTGATTTCCAGACAATAAAAAAATTGAAATAAAAACTAGACAAATAACTATTTTTAAATAAAAATGGTTAAAGTGCAAACATTCCATTTAAAACAGTCTCATTGTGTTTATGTTATCCTCTTTGTTCTTGATCCAAAGATCTTTTTTTTTTAAATGGTGCTCTTTTAGAAAAAGTGGGGAAGCCCACCAGGGTATTTCAAGAGGGCTTTGACCTGAAAATGTGACACAAGCACCAGTAGATGACGCCTACTCTCATAAAAGTGTTGACATGCTGTCTGCTACTGCACACCTACATTAACAACCTCTCATCTTTGTGTTATTAAGGTGCACCACACTTCAGAAACTCCGACGTGAAAGTTCATTTTGTTCTTCAGAACAAATGTAACTCATTTTGTTCAAATTAATCACTGATACACCAACTGGAATGGCTGATCGATGCCCAGTCAAGTATGTATTTCACAGTTTAGTAGATGTTCAGAGGTTTTGTCCTCTTGTTCCTGTAGCAATGCTAAAGTCAGATAAAAAAATAAATACTGTCCAGTAAACTCACACTATGAGTTTAGACTCTGAGTCTTGCGTATTGATGGATTCTGAGCTGCCACCCTGTTCCTGCTCAGGATGACGAAAACTACAGTCTTCCTGCTCAACAACCATTATCCTGGACTCGTCTGAGTGGTCTAAAAGAAAGGAATGACAATACTGTAAAATCAGACAATATCATGACAGGTAGTTTTATTCTAAGAACGCCATATAGGAAAGACAAAATGAACACAAAGGTTTAAATGGTACCTTGGTCAGGGGTATCGGTTTTTGGCTTCTTCTCTGTTTTGTTTTGTGCCTTTACATATGCAACCACAGATGCTATGATAAAAAGGACAGCCAAACCTGCCATCCCTGCAGCAATGAAAGCTGGAAGCCAGTTTGTCTGTTCTAGAGGAAACAAAAATGCCCTTGAGGTTAGAATTTGATATTCATTTTAAAATATAAGTCCAGTTAACTTGGGCACAGCTCTGCAATGGTGATAATGTTTGTTTTTTTCACTAGATATTTTAATTTACCATTTTCGTCTTTTGCCCCAGTAGGTAAGAGTTTTGGTCTAGGTTCTGTAACAGACACAAAAACATTAAATGATGCGGCATGTTGCTTGCCATCCAAGTTATGTTCTCCTCCTGTATTTTCTTCTTACCTTCTAAATATGTGCATGTACTGTCACTGGTAACATTTCCTTTGACCAAAGTCTGTCCATCAGGACAACTAGAGAATGAATAAGAAAGTTTGAATGAGTTTTATGGCAAATGCATTTCGGAGAAATAATATTTAAAAAACAGCCAAGTGTACGCTACCTTTTTCTCGATTCTTTGCACACACTGTGGATTTTATCATTGAATTTTCCCTCTGGACATTTTCTACAAGATCCTGCAAGCATTCATTTACAGAATTTTATTAAAAAATAATACAGCATAACAGCAAGCAATTTGATATTAAACAGCCTGAGAGCTTCTTAATCGGAGAAGGTCAAGAATAGGTGTTCAATTCAAATCTTACGTTCTTCGGTGGGCTCCTCCCCCACCTTGCATTCATCAACACAGAAGGAACATTTGTTGTTTCCACACCGATATCCGTCCTTGCATCCACATACGGTATCGCTGCTGATAGTGCAAGGTTTATGTGTAAACTGATTTCCTGTAAACATGTACCAAAAAGATTTAATGCTTACTCAGTATGCTATTATGTATATATTATGTACTTGGCATGAAGCACATATCAAAGCTTATGATGATGCAGATAAATAAAATCATTTGTTCTCTCATAGTCATTTATTATCTTTTGCTAACCAAAATGGTAGTGAGGATGTAAAACTGGAGCATACCTATGCACTGGGTACATCTCAAACAAGATAATTTAAGATTGTTAACGTAAGTTCCGGGTTCACAGGGGGTACAGAGCTTTTCTGGGTCTCTTCCACAACTTTCCACCAAGCGGTTCCCTGTAACCACAAGCAGCTGCTTTCAGCATGGCCACTGAATCTCACACACATTTGACACTTATAGACGCATGACTTCAGCACTCTAATCACTAAAGGGTGTCCGAAGGTCTAAGGGAATTTTTTTTCATCTCATTAAAATGCAGCAATAAAAAAAGTTTTGAAAAATATAAAGTTCAACTTTTTATCTGATAATATATTAACATTTTAGTCCCACTGTATGTTTAACTGATGTCATACAACATAACGTCTGCTTATCTGGAATGACATAGGATAGTTACTGCTAATAGAGAATGACACCCACTGAGTCTCAGAAGGTTTGAAAATGGACATTTCGAGTAAGCGTTACAGAGCTCCTTATTTACAGTAAGATTTCTAGGACAACCCTTTGGGTTCTCTAAGGATGATCTAGTCATCTTTACGCAATGACAGAACAATTCATGGATTTCCCTTTGAGTGCTAAACCACATCCTTTTCATGTGACACTTTCAAAATGATCTGAAACTTCCTTCACTAATGTGTAATTTCAGTGATAATCTGTAATCCGCTTTTTGGCATCTTCGATATTCCAATAAATTATTTTTAAAAAGGAAAATTATTAAATTGCATCTTCTTAAAATTAAGATACATTTTTACAAGAATATGTCAGTATTACAAAAATATTATTAGGTTACATAACGCAGTACATTGCTGTCAGTAAATGTCTCTGTACCTGGCTTGCATTTCTTGCAGCAGACACCATCGTTTCCATTAAGAATCCAGTCATCACATCCAGTGTCAGCACCTAAAGTGGAGTTCAGTACTAGAATGAATATTAGCAAAATCCTTGGAAGTCCTCTGAAAGCAGCCAACATTTCTTCCTGCACAACAAATAAAACAATTTAACAAGTAAGGAAGATTGTTAAGCAATTATTAATTAACTGTATATATGATTTAATACAATATAATTGTTTAATTACACTGACACTAAATGACACTACTGTCTTCAGTAGAGCTGAACTGAACTTTCATAATGAATGAACTTTACAGTTATTGAACTGAACTAAACCAACACTGAACTGACTGGAGCTAAACAGTGACACTATTGTCTTGCTACAGCTGCTTTATAGCAGAATTTGGATTTGCCACATTTTTCAAGTTCGCATAATTTATTCTGTTACTTTCCTGTTTAATAGTGTGAAGCTGCTTTGAAACAATCTCTATTGTATAAAACACTACAAAAATAGATTAATTATTGAAATATTATTATTAATTAAGTGTAATTCATTCAACTCTGTCAGCAGTGAACAGTGAAGTAAAATAGTCTCAATTAACTTCTAAAATGCTCAAATGATTCAATATTTTTAAATGTAGCATAGAAATGTAGCATAGTTACAATTATGTATATAGGATTAATATTAACGAATTAGTCACATGTAAATAATATTCTCTTACTGTTTTCAGTGTAGTGGTCCTTACTCGAAGCAAACGCGCACTAAAATGAGAATTTCCACTGGCTCATCATTTAAAGATCACAAAATTTACAATCTCTCACCCCAGTAGGCGGGTATTTGACACGTTCTTTCTCTCTGTTTCTCTCCCACCCACCCACACAACACACACACTGTAGCTCTCTCACCTCTGTCAGTTTGGACTTTTACTTCATCGTCTTCAGTGTTTGTGTCCTCACACATTTAATGTCGCGATATAAAGCGTTACAGCGAAACAGAGAGAGAGAGAGAGAGAGACTGCAGCCTTTGAAGGACGCAGACATACAGCTATAGACACAGGCAGTAGGCTACTAGCTGCGGCTCGTTTCGGAAGCTGCGTGCTCCGGAGGTCGCATTTGAAGGCTGCATAGTATGTGCAGTGCATACGTCATTAAGGATGTCTTATTTAAGAAAAGTAACCATAATAAAATTGACTGTTATTCCATGTGAGGTTTAAAATACTATATTTCTTTTTTACTTTGCAATTTAACATTACTTTTCTTAAATGAGACTTTTCCGATGACGTATGCAGCCTTAAATGCGACCTGGAGGACGCAGCCTTCTAAATGAGACACAGCTAACTGTTTGCACTTTAACAGCTGGTTAATGACACATCATGACTCAGTTCTCTCCAAAGGACTCATGGCCATCACCTGCCATGTCAGAACATCCACATTAGAAACTCTGCGGGACAGCAGTTTCGACTTCCTCATAAAGCTATATTTAAATTCTTTCCTTATTAGCCTACTCCTGCTTTTGGAATGGATGAAAGAGGCTTGGCAGTAACCTACATTTCCTATACTTTTTAAGAAACAGTTGATTAAGTCATTGCCCCAGCAGGCTTGTGACTTTTTTTTTTAGGCAACACAAGGAAAAAAATACCCATAATGACAACAAAACATGCGTGTTATGTGGTCATTAAAGCGTTTTAATGCACGATAAGATGAAGATAAATTAATTTGTATAAGACACTTTTTGTAATACAGTCTTGAGCAATGCAAAAACCCATGAAAGCCACATTACACAAATAATCTAGCCCAAACTGCAGTATCATGCTGCGTTCACGCTGTCATAATTGCCATCATTTCTAGATGACAGTACTTGACGTAGCCTACTACTATGAGCTGTTGACTCTGACTATGAATTATGACAACACTATCAGCGTCCAAACATAGCACCTAAGTAATAAATTGTACAGCCGTAGGCTACAGCCATATAGCATATAGGTAGATTGCACATTCGACCGCTCCAGTCATGTCCACCATCTTGGAAAGGTCTATATGTCATCACTCACAATAAAAATCCATACGCTTTTTAAAATACAACAACATTGTGCAGCATCTGGTTGTAAAAACTGCCTTCATTGAAATTCCTGAATAAACTGGATAAACTTTCACAGGTAAGAATGTGTTGGTTTGTGCTTTTAATATGTAATATTACAGGTTTTTTAACTAAAGTAGGCTACCTCTTAAATGCTGTGTTAGCTAACGGATTTGTCTTGTTGTATTGTGTTAGAAAAGGCATCTGCTGAAGCCTATATATATATACAGTGGTGTGAAAAAGTGTTGGCCCCCTTCCTGATTTCTTATTTTTTTGCATGTTTGTCACACTTTAATGTTTCAGATCATCAAACAAATTTAAATATTAGTAAAAGATAACACAAGTGAACACAACATGCAGTTTTTAAATGAAGGTTTTTTCAGAACCCAAGTTCGCTTCAGCTTGAGGTCACGAACAGATGGCCGGATATTCTCCTTCAGGATTTTTTGGTAAACAGCAGAATTCATGGTTCCATTTATCACAGCAAGTCTTCCAGGTCCTGAAGCAGCAAAACAGCCCCAGACCATCACACTACCACCACCATATTTTACTGTTGGTATGATGTTCTTTTTCTGAAATGCAGTGTTACTTTTACACCAGACATAATGGGACACACACCTTCCAAAAAGTTCAACTTTTGTCTCGTCAGTCCACAGAGTATTTTCCCAAAAGTCTTGGGGATCATCAAGATGTTTTCTGGCAAAACTGAGACGAGCCTTTATGTTCTTTTTGCTCAGCAGCGGTTTTCGTCTTGGAACTCTGCAATGCAGACCATTTTTGCCCAGTCTCTTTCTTATGGTGGAGTCATGAACAATGACCTTAACTGAGGCAAGTGAGGCCTACAGTTCTTTGGATGTTGTTGTGGGGACTTTTGTGACCTCTTGGATGAGTCGCCGC